>NW_023494810.1:22509631-22792131 GCF_904425465.1 Colossoma macropomum
AGGGGGTTTTAGGTATTTTGCTTGGCATTGTGCCTAATAACACCCTTAGCCATGATAAAATCATCAGAAATCAAAAATCCATTGACAGTACACTTGAACTCAGCATACAAATTAGTGGATTGACTCTATAATAAAAGAATCTTAGTCAAGTACTATCAATATGATTATGGCAGCGTCTAAAATAGTACTGTAAATGACAAATATAATAACCTGCAATAGGATATGTTTCCACAAACCAGCATCAAAGGTTGTGTCTTTATAGCCAGTGAGACCCAGTATGTTAATGTATGATTTACAATTATTATGTATTTTTGACAACCATGTGGAAAATTATAGCTTCCCTGCAGGGAGGAGGGTAAAAGTTGAAAGAGCTGAGAGTGAAGTTTATCTGTGTGCAGAGGGCACAGGCCCCAGTGGAGAAACAGGAGGAGGAGAGGTACCTCCTGTACAAAGCCATTCAACACTAAAGTGCTCGCATATTAAACCTGATCCCTGCCATCTCTGTGTATCAGCAAACTCTTCTCTCAGACATCCCATAAACCTGGGCACCCGAATCATTTTATAACACACACACGTTTGTTTTTATACCATGTCAAGACATGGGGTCATATATATGTCCCTGTGTATTATATGTATGTGAGTACCTCTATGTAATGATAATATGTCCCACATGTATTACATATTTTAGTGATGCACTGGGATAAATATTCTTGGCTAAAACTGAAAACATGTTAGCAATAAATAAAATAAGCTTACATCCTTACTAAAATTATTACAATATATAAGCTACAATGTGTAGCAAAAGAAAAAGGCTGATCATTCAAGGCAATTAATTCCATTATTTTTTAGTTATACTTCGCAATTTGGCACTGTTATTGAAATAGTTCCATGCGGCTGATGTTTTCACTGTTGATCTACTGCTGCTCAAACTGTTTGAACACACCTGCGCTGAATGGCACAAGAAAACTAAGAAAAAACTAAGATTAAAACAGTTTTTAATCACTACTTCTCACTTTCATTACTATATTAATATAAAAAGTAATATATACATTAATATAAAAAATTATATATACATTAATATAAACATTATTTGCAAAATCTTTTTGATGCTTCACATAGGCCTATTTAACCTTTTTTTTTTTGGTCAAAATTTTCATCCTTTTTGTCTTTCAGAAGAAAACTCGAAGTTCAATTTTTGACCATTTTCAGATGATCAACTGCAGTGACCAAAATCAGTGCATCCCTAATATATATGTGAGGGTTTATAATGACACACTCTTATATACATTATGTTTACAGAACTGTGCAAAAGTCAGAGACCACCTTTCATTTATATAATTTCTTTTATAATTTTTGACTGTAAATTAAATAAATGAAGTGTGGTCTCTGACTTTTGCCCAGTACAGTAAGTATATATTTGTAATATTAAGGTCTGATATATTTTATATATATGCAAATACCAACATGTAAAATATACATTCCATAAATATCTGGAATGTGATATGTGACAATAACATGTTCCATAGGTATTATATATATGTAAGTATCTATCCATCATAAAATTTTCTAGGTCTAAGCCTAAACCTAAACCTTCATCTTAACCTCAGTAACCAAAAAGAAACATTCAGTTTTCTTTACCTTATTGTAAACCCTTTATTTGTCCTGTTACTTTTGTTTTTATCTATTTTTTCTTCAAAGTCACGTTTTTATCCTGAAAATATATATATGAAACAAACAACCCGCCCCCCACACACACACACACACATACACGCAGGCAGACATACACACTTCAAACCGCTTCAGGAAAGAAAGCAGATGCAACACTGAGAGAGACTTTGACCTTTGTCATCGCCTTTTGTTGCACGTCTTCTTTTCCTCCGTTTTCCTTTTTTCCACTCCAGTTCCCACATAAACAAACAGAGAGCTCCATTGTGTCGTGCTGTTGTAGCACATGAGCATCTGGGCTCTGACATCAGTTTGTCAAAACTCCCCGCAGTAGAATGAAAATGAAGATCTCTGCCTTTTTTCTCTCTGTCTCACTCTTCTTTTTTCTCCCACACTCCCTCTGTCTGTTTCACTCTCGCTCTCTCTCTCTCGCTCTCTCTCAGCCTCTCTCCCTTTTCTTTCTTTCTTTCTCCTGCCCCCTCTCTCCCTCCCTCTTTCTCTTCCCTTTGTCATAGTCAGTCCCTCTCTCTCCCTTTCTTTCTCTTTGTCAGTCTCTCCCTCTTTTTCTCTATCTTCTTTCCCTTCTTACTCTCTCTCCCTGTTCTCTCTGTCAGTGCCTCTGTATTCTATTTCTATTTCTCTCTCTCGCACTCTTTCTCCTGCTGTCTCTCCTTCCCTATCCTCATTGTCCTGCACTCTCTCTTCCTCCTTGTCTCTCTCTATGCCTTTTCTATTCTCTTCCCTTTATATCTCTCTCACTCACTCTCCTTCTCCTGCTCTCTCCCTCTCCTTCTGTCTGTCAGTCTCTCTCTCCCCCTCGCATTCTCTCTTTTTCTGTCCTTTTTTCCTTCTTTTTCTCTCTGTACTTCCCTTCCTTTTTCTCTCTCCCTCTTTCCTCTCTTTCTCCCTCACTCACTCACTCTCACTCTCCTTTCTGTCTGTCTCTCTCTTTTTTATTTCTCTCTCCCTCCCTTTCTGTCTGTCAGTCTCTCTCTCCCTCTCTTTCTCTATCCTCTTTACCTTCTCTCTCTGTCTCTCTCTCTTTCTCTTGCCCTCTTTCCATCCCTTTATCTGGCAAGCTCTCTTTTCTTTCTCTCTCCCTCTCTCTTTTTGCTGTCCTGTTCCCTTTCTATCTTTCTCTCTCTCACTCTCTTTGTCCTGCTCTCTCTCTTTTCTTCTGTCTGTCAGTCTCTCTTTCTCTCCCCTCTCTCTTTCTGTCAATCTCTCTCCCCCCCTCTCTTTATTTCTCTTTCTCCCTCTTTCTCTCTCCCTCACTCTCTCTCTCCTTCCTGTCCGTCTCTCTCTCTTTTGTATTTCTCTCTCTCCCTTTCTTTCTGTCTCAGTCTCTTTCTCTATCCTCTTTACCATCTCTCTCTCTCTCTCTCTCTCTCTCTCTCTCTCTCTCTCTCTCTTTCTCTCTCTCTCTCACTCTTTCCCTCTTTTTCTCTGCCAAGCTTTCCTTTCTCTCTCTCTGCCTCTCTTTCTCTATCCTCTTCCCTTTTTCTCTCTCTCAGCCTGACTCATTTTCTCTCTTTCTGTGTGTCAGACTCTCTCTCTCTCTCTCTCTCTCTCTCTCTCTCTCTCATATCCCCATGCACTCTCCAGTTCTCCCCCTGGCTTGTCAGCTGCCAGGGGCTGACATCTCCTTTCATGTTCCGTGCCCAGCGAGGGCTTTGAACATTCGTTTGATTCTTTTAAGATAATAGCTGGTTAGCTGTCAGGGAGAGGATGATCAGTTAAAACCTTAATCACTGCCTGTCGACTCACATGACAGTTATTTTATTTTTTTTTTCCCTCTGCCCCTTCCCTCTGCCTCTAAAATTAATCCCGCGAGCAGGGCAACAGCAAACACAAACGCTCGGTTTGTTGGTAAGAAACGAAGAAAGCAGAGGGAGGAGGTCAGAGGTGGTTGACTGTATGGATGCCTGTTGCCTGGGGTGACCATCAGTGTTGTGTTGGTTTAGCTTAAACCGGTTCAGCGTCCAAGTCAAGAGAGAAGCAAAGATCTAGACTAGTTCCCCTCTCCCCATGTAACCTGTCAACTTATACCTGCCAACTTAGGAGGATAAAAAAAAAATCGGCCCGATTTCGCCCACCTGTCAGCAGATCACGCTCATGTGACATGGTCTGGCAGGTACAGGAGAGTTTCTTGTAGGCCGCCAGAGAGAAGGCCTTGATCAATCAGGCCTGAGAGCTGTGAATTGTCATCTTCTGACATTCAAAAGCTCATGCCAAAACTCCATCCACAAAGATGTGACACTCAAAGTGGAACTTTGAAAAAAAAAATGTTCAGTTCTTTTAGGCAGACTCAAAGTTCTTTAACCCTTTAAGGCTGAAAAAAGTGGCTATTTCTGCAGTTTTATCTACTCTTTTCCACTCATCGCACAATTTCTGAATGCTGCTGTTGTGTTTATTTGATATATAAAGGTTGTGATCTACACTCTCAGAGAAAATGAAAAGGGGTGGTACCCCTCACATAACTGGGGTGGTATCCTCAAGGTTGTCAGTAGCTTTAGTTACGGAACATAAGTGTACCATTTTCCATTGCAATTATGTTTTTGTTAAGATGCACTGACTACATACAGCCTGTGCTGACTTCAGGCTTTTATTTTATTTTTCCAAATGTTATTATGCAGCTGTCTCCTGGGAAAGTAAATGTAGTGTCCCTTTAAAAGTTATTTAAGGTACACAATTTGCCCGTAAGACCTGAAGGCTAATGCAGCTAACAAGCAATTAAAGGTATATGCACCAGTTAGCACCAATCAAACTGCACAACTGAATCACAGCAGCACACACTGTAAAGGCACTGTTGTCTATAAAAAATTAAGACATAGCTTAAAACAATACTAGCAGCCTTCCTGAACCTTGGATTTTGTCTGCATTTTTTTAGATATACAGTGTCAAAAAGCACAAAAGCTAGTGTGAATGAGATTACTTGACGACTCAGCATAGTTTGAGGGAAGCATGTGATGATTTATCCATACAGTGTGTTGTTAATTGATGGCTATATGCATCTATACAGATACCTGGGTCGATTCTTGATAATAGCAATATAGAACCTCAAAGGTTTTGAATCACTGTAATCATATCAATGATTACTCTTATTTTATTCAATAGTATCGTATATAGTGCAGATTGAAATCCTATGAGCTATTACTGTATTATAAGACGCCAGGGGGTATTTCAAGTTGTTTTATTCAATATGAAGTTTTTCAGGAACACCAAAAAGTTATCTAATGATAAATAATATACTGAAATGATTTACTTGTAGAGATTTGATCACCACATTTTAAATGTGAGGCATACTGTATGGTAATTTTAGTGTAACCTTTAACATTATACAGCTAACTTTTTTACAGCGATACACATGACAATATGCTTTTCTGAGCATATTATGGATACTGTAAGTACTTAAAGGACAATGAACATAGGGTCTCATTCGCTAATCGCTCATAAGGAGAAATTACTTCTTAACCAGTGTTCACCAGTGTTTTCTTATTGGGATTTGTTCTTAGGTAAGAACAGAATCTACACACATTCATAAGCTCAAAGTTGCAAACAGTTCTGCGGTTTAAGAACACATCATGAATCTGACTTTTTGTTAGGATCTTTCTCAAGAACAAATTTAAGAAAAAACTTAGGAAGATATTGGAGAATGAGGCCCATTGCTTGTTTATGTATTCCATTTTTCCTGCTTATGCTACATATTGTATATACTCTTTTATTGTGTTTACCTGTAAGGTAGGTGGGGGAGCCCACATAGGATGTGTTCTGAAATAGCCCTGGGAGCTACATTAGCTTCAATGTAAAACTACAGAAGCAAATTTCAGACACAGGCCTGTCTTTGCTGTTGGACTACATTTGTAGCTATTGGAGAATTGTGTATTTTTCAGAACTATTCCTGACAGTCTGTTGTGATTCTGCACTCAAGCGTCGCCATCATTAACTCCATTATAGACTGTGCTCGCGAGGAGGCCACAGGTGCGTGAGGGCCTTTTCTGCAGGGCGAGAGTGGCTGCATTGTTGACATGCTGCAAAAAGGCTGCAGGCACTCCATCTAGTCGTCTTGCTCTGACCTCCTGATTCATTCTGCTGGCACTTCGCCTCCTAGTATCACGGCTAATGGAAGCGCCGAGCGGCGTGGGGTCATGCAGGGCTGCAGACGTTCCATGTACGGAATTCCAGACAGCCAACAGCAGGGTCGAAGGTCAGCCCCAATCACAAAGTGGACAAAATAAGGAGGCTACAGTGAAGGAAGACGAGGGTTGGGGTGACAAGGACAAACTAGCCATGTGGAGAGGCCATTTTGAACTTATCGCCTGATCTCTCACGTTTACACATGATTCATGCTTGAACAATTGATGCTTGCTCTCCTGCAGCTAATCGGTGCTGTGTTCCTTTACTGTCACCTACAGATGCTCTCTTTTGCGTTTTTTTTGTGTGTGTGTGTGTTTCAGTTCCCCAGGCGACGCTAAGAGTGACAGGGTGCGGCGACAAACCAACACAAAAGGGATTTAAATGCATAATGTCTGACAGCGCAACAAGTATGCGGAGGGATGCCAGGCGCGGGAGAGAGTGTGTATAAGCTGCCAGATCCACTGAACGCTTCAGCTGACGATCTATGGAGGGATCGTGAAAGTCATGGAAGCCGGCTAAGTTAATAGACGACAGGCGCTTGCTGCATGTGTCTCCTCCTCATCCCTCTCTTTCATCATCCTCTGACTTAGAAGTGACAGTGCTGCGCCCCAACAAAGGGATTTGTAATAACACCAGGAGACTATGCTTCAGTCCTTATTATTTCACATTATTCCCACTAATGAATCTTAAAACAAGATACGGCGCCTAAATTGCTCCAGCTGGCCCTTGTGGAAAGCGTATCCCCAGAACGCATGTACAAACATGCGATCTGCTAACAATACCGACAATGACATGACGGCACACACAAACAAAACAGCGCGCCGGTTGTTAGCCTGTCACTGTTTGCAGGTTCCAGGGTCGGAAGGATGCCAAAATAAAGGAAAGAGAAAACAGGATAAATTGGGGTTTACGGCACAAAAGCCCACTAATCCTTGCATTTGGATATTTGAAACAGAAGCTCCGCAGAGAAAGCATCAAAGACAGCTCTAAATTAGCCTGTGAAAAAAATAGAGAGAGAGAAAAAGAGAGAGAGAGGAGGGAAGCCTGCCGATTTCCACCAGTGTGAAAAGACAAGGGAGCTGCAATCTCCTAGGGGCCCAGATTAGAAACATATACTCATTATTCTCTCTCAGTGGGTGTCTAAACCCCAAAAATCCCGCTTCCAGGGAGTGCGCCGAGACATGTTAACCCCAGTGCTGCTCTGCCTTTGTAGCCGCGCATCGTTAGCCGCTCCACAACCGCATCTCAGAGGGAAAAACTGACGAAAGCTGGCAATTAGAACTCGGCTAGTTTACTTGTTCAGTGTCACGAGTGGAACAGCCCAAAACACATTATGGAGGAAAGTTAAACAAGGAAACAGGGCACACTTGTCCGTATGCGCTAATCATCCTGTGGCTTTTTTAACCGTTATTTCGCTTTCATTAAAAGATTACATTATTCTTCTCACAGGAAACGCTTGCCTGTGAAACTTCCCCCATTCTTTTGTTAAGAATAGCTGTACTTGAGATTGTTAAGATGAGCATGAATAAGTGTAATCGCTGCGGGTCATCAAGTGCCGGCTTCATGACTTGTACTGACCCTGAGTGAACTTATCAGAAAATAAATAAAGACATTGAAAACACATTTTACCCCCTTTTTTACTATGTTTTTGGTCTCCTCTGTGCTAGAGTGTCTCCATGACCCTGTGTGGAGATAAGAGTGAAGCACAGTGTGGAGTGGTGTATTTTCCCTGAAGCCTGAATGTGAGTAAGGAGTTGGTACATTGAGATAAAATAGAGGAAGGACCCCTCATTAACCCTCCTGACCCAGCAGTGCAGTTCAGCTTCAGACATGGGGCTGAAGAAGAAGGGGCACCTTGAGATACAAGAGAGGGTAGGGAGGAGTGTTACTGTTAGCAGGCCTTAACTGATCTGAGACATTCAACTCTAATGAAATGTGCTGGTGGCCTGAATTAGCCCTGAGGGCTAATTATATGATACTGAGCTAGTTAAGCTGACCAATGGTGGCATACTATCAGTATCTTGGCAAATATGAGCCACCATTACAGAATATAATAATACGTCATATTCATGGGTTTGAGGTACATTTTACTTTCGCTACCCAGTTAGTTAGTTGACTGTGGCATTATTTAACTATCTTGGCAAATACACTCAAATGCAACATAGAACAGTACAGAGATGGAAAAGTCACTGAGTTGCAACTAACAAATAAGTCTCAAGATTTTAACTCTCAAGTCCTGGGTTTTTACAGGCAAGTCTCAAGTGGAGTCCTAAGTCAGTACAGGCAAGTCTCAAGTCAAGTCCTGAGTAAGTACAGGCAGGTCTCAAGTTGAGTTCTTAGTTAGTACAGGCAAGTCTCAAATAGTTTCCTCACTCAGTATAGGACAAGTCTCAAATAGTTTCCTGACTCAGTATAGGACAAGTCTCAAATAGTTTCCTGACTCAGTACAAGCAAGTCTCAAGTCAAGTCCTGAGTCAGTGCAGGCAAGTCTCAAGTCAAGTCCCGAGTCAGTGCAGGCAAGTCACAAGTTGAGTCCTGAGTCAGCACAGGCAAGTCTCAAATAGTTTCCTGACTCAGTACGCGACAAGTCTCAAGTCAAGTCTTAAGTCAGTGCAGGCAAGTCTCAAATAGTTTCCTGACTCAGTGCAGGACAAGTCTCAAGTCAAGTCCTGAGTCAGTACAGGCAAGTCTCCAGTTGAGTCCTGAGTCAGTACAGGCAAGTCTCCGGGTGAGTCCTGAGTCAGTACAGGCAAGTCTCAAACCGAGACCTGAGTCAGTACAGGCAAGTTTCAAATAGTTTCCTGACTCGGTACAGGACAAGTCTCAAGTCGAGTCCTGAGTCAGTATGGGCCTCTCTCAAGCTGAGTAAGTCAACGCAGGCAAATCTCAGTTTGAGTCTCAAGTCAGTACTGGCAAGTATAATCTAAAAACAACCACAGTTTGATCTGAAGTCAGACAACAAACAGTGGAAACCAAGTCTATTTTGAGTTTCCTGAAAAGAGAGCAAAGTAATGGTATATGTTGTGCTAGTAAAACATTCAGTTAGAGAAAGGAGCACAGTTCCTTTTGTTTACCTGCTATGAAGAAAAATGGTAGCTTGCCTTTGTGTATATAGCACTTTGTGGTAAGACTAGCAAACGTTTGACAATGTTTCTGTAAAGAGTCAGTATAAAATACACTTTCGAGGCAGTTCTGGCATGCCTATGTCATGAAATTAATCAATTCACATGAAAGGTAACTAACTGCAGAGAATCCCGAGTTTGTGAGTCTTAAGTGCTTTTCGAATCAAACAACTCAAGACCAAATCAGTCCAAGTTTATTGGTATCCAAGTCAAAGTTGAGTCGCAAGTCTTAAGTCATCAAATGTCCACACTTCTGGAACATTACATGTTATATCTATAGATCTGGAGTACATTTGACAATGGGGTGTACCCAGTGATGTAAGATCTTTAGGGGCCCTAGTGCAAAACAAATTGATGGGCTCACCAGTGACTACAATGACTAAAAAGTGACAACATAATTTGCTTGTTTACTTAATGTTTGTATGTCTCAAAGAAGTTGACACTCTCAAGGAATGCAACTCCAACCATTTGCATCCAATGTTAACATTAATGTCTACATATTTAAAAATGATAAAAAATGAAAATGACATGTTGCAAGATGTGAAGGATCCATGGAGTGGTTACCATTATAAATGAGAGTAAAATAAAGCATAGCTGGAGGCCAACTGGTGAGGTATGTTGTTAAGAAATCAAAACTTTCTATGAGTCTTGGGTGTAGATTTCTGTACCTCTCTATATGAAGGGCCCAATAAAGGTCACTGCAGGCCCTCCTGCACCATAGGCCCCTACACCACTGGATGTAGCACAGCCTGTCACAATTAGCATCAATTGCATATTCTGAGAGTTTTCAAGACGATCTTTCAGATGTAATTATACACTTCCAAAATGTTCCAAAATCCACAGGAATAATGTACTCGTGTCAGACATCAGCACCCGACAAAATAACAATGGCAGCAAATCCTGGTGCCGTTAACTCAAATAACGTGCCTTTTAATATTGTTCTGCGGATTAATCGTGTTCCGTAGACAGGAACAGTAAATATTTAAGATTCCGTAATTTTGTTCGGATTGAATTAGTGTTTATCTCATTAGAGGCTCGTCTGGAATGACGAGGCAGCCACGCCATGTGATTTCAGAAGTTTAGTAAACACTCTGTCCCCTTGGCTTTGAAGTCTAATGACCTAGAATGACTAATAATGTTTACTAGCCAAGAGAAGTAATGAGAGTTTCACTCAGGGTGGTGCGTCTTAGCAAACGCAGGAGAAAGGAGCATGCTGCGAGGGAGAAGAGCCAGGCAGTTCATCAGCTCTAATGCTACACTGGTGTTCCAATCACGGCCATTATTACAGCTACAACAGTCAGAGAATTGATAGAAGGACCAACCAGGGGTTTTCTTTTGGCCTTTTCTCTCAAACTGATCTATTTGGCTTTTTGGAATAAAGACTCAGGCCTGCAAAGTAAGAGCACACCAACCAACATTCAAGTGTTGGCTGTTGGTATGGCACAACAACTGAATGTTTGGGTTTGTTGGGTTGGTTTGGGTTTTTCGTGGCTTGAACACTCTTCCTTTCTTCTGGTGCAAGCTTGAGTTGCGTCAGAGGTCCTGAGCACAGTAATGACCCTTTCCTCGCTCTCAGCCCAGAACAAAGCCAAGGAACCATGTTGCGCTTCCTCCCAGACGAAGCATAGAATTAAGGTCAACAAGTGGGCAGGGATGGTCAGCAGGTCAGCAAGGAAGGACGGAGAGCATTGTTGTGGGGAAGAGAAAATGGGACTTAAGGAGGACCGCTGCACTCCAATAAAGTCCCCACCCCCAGCCCCATTATCTATACAAAGCTCACCACCACCACCACCCTCCCCATTTAAGTTCTTCCATACCCCCCCCAATCTCTCCTCACCTCCTGGGCTTTTTCCACACTCAGGCCGGGTGGCAATGGAGCAGCATGCTGTCATGCCTTGGTAACAGGCTGATCAGAGAGGGTCCGGCTACCTCGTACAGACAGTAGCAATTATCGCAATCAACAGCTCGGCCCAATTATAACTTCCTGCTCATTATGCCCCAGGGGCCCCGCGGCCCGACTTACAAGAAAATTAAGCGGCCGCCTCGCTTTGCATAACTTAATTTGAAATGACAGGGTGTGACATGGAGGGCTTCTGACCCTGCCAGCAACCGGCCCCATGTGTGGCAACAATTTACACTGCCAAATTGCTCCCAGGCTGCCCTTGGTCGAGGAGGCAAGGATGAGCCCCCTCAGAGTTGCTGCACACGAGCCGGGTCCCCTAACATGGTGCTGGAACCTTCCAGCACCAGCTCCACTTCGGCCTGATCTAAAAGATGAAGAACACATGAGAAGTGGATTATCAGAACTAGGGAGTTATCAATGCTTGAAGACAGTCTCAGAATAAAGTGCATGCATTAAGCCTTTAGACTCCATCAATGTGTTGACAGGTGCTTTCATTCCTCACTCGCAGTTCTATATAACTGCCATACTGATTTCGTTGTACTTATTGTATAATTCATGGATGTTACAGGTTGAAAAGGTTTAAGGTTAAAAACTGAATAATAAGCCTAAATTGTAATTCCTTTATACAGAGGCTTCAGGCACAAAGAACAAAGGACCCATACTAAAGGCAGCAAAGACGATTTTGGTCCTGTCAATCATTTTTTGGATTTTTGGATAAATTACATCTATAACATGTATTTCTTAAACTATAACAGAGATGTTATAAAGGAGAAGACTGATCATTGTTTGAAATATGAATGGTAAAACTCAAAATGCTTAAAATGGCATCCGAGATTTCACTTAGAAATAGTTCTGAGTCCTTCTTAAAATAAGGTTTTCGTTACATTGAAAACCATTAATCTCAGTTTCTAGAATACCTGCGTATTGCTAATAGTTTTGTTAGGTTTGTGCCACATTTTCTGAAATAACCTGAATTAAATGTATCATTTGCATATCCAAATGCAGTATTTTGAAAAAAAACATTGTTAGTAAGAATGTTAGTAATCAACTGGCAAAGACTCACTGTGATCTATTGTAAATGATCCTATTTACCTGTACTGTCTTGCCTTAAGGTAAGGTTGAGACTTAACAGTATGCTACTAGTTACATGATCAAGTAAAGCCAGAAATGCATTAGAATTTCAACAGCTGTGAGTAAGTATGAAAATAAGTTTATGTTGCTTTGATTAAACACAAATGTTAATACCACAATTATAACCCTGCTGTTTTTAAATGATGATGTTAATGAGGAGGTCGAGCAGACTGTAAACAAGCATTAAAGCACCTATATCATGGAAAACTGAGTTTTCCTCACTTTTTGACATAAAGTTTGTTGTAGTGTCTAAAAACTGTTAAAATGTACTGTTCACTTCTCATTTCATATATATGGACACTAAGGTGCAAAAACAGTCACTGTTTTCATGATGTCACGAAAAGTCCATTTACCTATTTTTGCCTATTCAGCCTACAGCAGTTAGGCTCCGCCCACTCACAAAGAAGATATAAGGAGTGTTTCAGCCTGATATGATTTTAAATGAGCTAAAACACAGGGCAGCCAATAGGAACAGAGCTCATTTACATGTACCAGCAACAAAAACAGCCTGTTTAATTCTAAGGGATAAAAAGAGGTTCATGTAGAAATTAAAACCACATAAATTTCACACATGGACCTCTGGTAGAAAGATAAAATACTAAAACATTGATCACCAGGATATGAAAATTAAAAACAGAAAACTTGCATGCTGACATAACTTTTATTATTTTAAAATTTGACAAGCAGCTTTTTTAAATATTATTTTTCAACATTATAAATTATATGTTTTAAAATTCTTTAAAGTGTAGCTGTTAACACAGACAGGAACACATCACATGCGACAGAGGGAGGCAGGCAGCTCCTGTGTCCATAGGAAAGCTATTTCTTTCTGCCCGAGGCCTATTCAACCACTATCCTCCACATAATAAATACATCTTGAAACTTATCGATTCATTTTGCGCAACAAAACAATAAGACGCAACAAAAGCTCATCTTCCATTGTCGCGAATGGCAGGGATTCAATTAACGGCCAGCGTTGCACATTATCTACAACTTCCAGGTGAGGAAACAGGAAGCATTGTGAAACAGCTTCTTTAAATCGCAGAAGAAGAGACGTGCGCTTGTTTTTTCTGCACTGAATGAAAGTTTATGAAGGTAACTCAGCTGCCTGATTAGAACAAAGCTGGGAGAAGAAAAATGCAATATCTCACAACTCTCGCTGTCTCTCTGTCAGACTCCTCACTGTTGGGTTTCTCACTTATTATTTTTGCATAGTTCAAAAAAAAGAAGAAGAAGAAGAAGAAAACTGGGGGAGAAAAGGACTTTTTTCGCGAGTATCTTGCCGCAGCCTGTTTCATTAATGTGCGGCTGATAAATTGTAGCTGGGCATAATTAAAGTTAACTGATGAGGACATATGTAGAAATGTTTTGTTAGCAGGCTGAGAGACGGATGAAGGCGGTGAGTAATTGCTTTGGATTAATTATTTGGATATGGGGCGCTTGTGAGTCCGCCGCTCCTGAGGGGGTTCTGGGATAGCGGAGGGAGGGAGGGAGGAAGAGATGGAGGGATGGATGAGAACGTGTTCGCCACTCCTGTCTCACTCCACACACCGATAGCAGGACGGACCTGCAGACGGCTCTCAAACCAGGCTAAGCTATTTAAAAGTGTGCTCGAAAAACTCTGATAATCACCCGCCAAAGTGGCTGACCAGTGAGAGTCAGCCATTACTTGATTAGAGAGGTTAATCAACTTGGGATGGGGGGGTTTCTATAAAAAAATGGCAAAGAGACCCACGTCTCAAGATACTGAAGTTATTTAAAAAACAAAGACGCTGAAATTGTTCTTTTGCCCCACTTGCCAGCAGACTGGAAAACTTTGCAGTGTTCTAAACGTTCAATATCAGCTTACTCCCTTAAGTATCTTATATATGGACATTTCCATTCAAAAGTTTGGAATCACTTGTGATATTCATTGTTTTTGTTATTTTATATGAAATAGCAATTTAAACAGTGTAGACTATTATAATGGTTACACATTAGACATTGTGTGTGTATAAATGTTTCTAGATGTCTCATCTATTTTGGGAACAAAATGGTTAATGTTTAAAGATAAATAATATGGTAATTGTCTATTTAAAAACAAATGTATGCATTTTTTACAACTTTCTACTAGTTATTTGAAACCTGTAAAGCGATTGACTGATGTCTCGTTAAAAAGTTTCCATTTTCAGTTGAGTAGAGCATCCAACGTTATAAAAGTACAATATCATGTAACAACGCATTAGCCATGAGCTAATACATGAGCACCAATTCAACATATGCTTATTTTCAGTCTGCCCTCATTGGAGATTATTTCATGTACATTATACTTCATGCCATACAATCAACATTAAACTGGGCATTTTAGTGGCAGTTGTTTTAAGACTACATGGCTTTCCCTGAAATTTCTTTATAATGTGGCCCTGAAATGATTAACAATACATCAAAATCAAAATCAAATCAAATCAAATCAAATCATGTTTATTGTCACATCACATTTACACAGGTGGAAAGTGAGTGAAAATCTTAGGTGCGTAGCCCCCCTATAGACTTTAAATACAGAAAAATATATATATATATAAATATCTAGGAAGAAAGAACTATATATATATATATATATACACCGACTCTGAATATACACATATACACAATATACACTAGTATCTGTGTTGCTTGTAACTCATACAGCATTTTTAGTAATTACAGAGAGAGAAATATCCATATCACTATATCACAGTCTTTGTTTACTTAATTTGAGCTCCGTCTGACAGACGGTACAATCTGCATGAATGTATTTGTGGGAGCCAGTGGAAGCATATCCCATAGAGCACTACTGAAGCTGGGGTTCAGTGCGAGTTAATGGCAGATTTAAATACACACTGCTTCAGTGGAGCAAAGATCTACGTTTATTAGACAACTGGCTTTTACAGCATCATTTTGGGTCATGTGTGGATACTGGGCTTCACTGGGAGCCTATGAGCCTATCAGGAGTCCTTTTTGCATATGAAAATCAAATGTAACAGCTTTTACTAATGTACCTTTATGAGGCTCAGCATCCCTGGTTAAAGTCAAAATAAGTGAACAGATCATCTACTGGAAACCACGGAGGCCCTAAAGGGCCAATACATTTGCATACTTTTTTTTACGCCTTTTTCCGTGATAACGGGTTTTCTTAATATCCTGCTATATTTATGTCATTATCACAGCAAAGCAAATCTTTTCTTGAGATCTCGAGTTATTTAAATCATTATAACATTACAAATATTTTTATTGAGATAGTATTCATTATGTCATACTAATGGCAACAATATCTTGAAAAATTTCTCAAGAAAACAAATAAAAAACAACTTATCATGGAAAAATGTATTGAAAAAAGAAAATGTGAATTCATGACACTTTAGGGCTTCCACAAAAAAACAAATACAATATGGCATTTTTTTTTTTTGTAAATGTTAGTATTGGGGGAAAAACATAAAATAAAAAATGTGCCATAACCTTTGCACAGGCCATATTTTATGTTTTTGCCAAACATAATTGTGCATTAAACTCTACAGAAGTGCATTCTCTATAGACGATCAACAAAACATGTCATTTGAACAGTGCCGCCCAAACTTGAATACTACTGTATGTGCTTCTGTATGTGCAGCCACTACTAAAATCCTTTACTCACATTAACAACCCCCCCACACTCCCGTTACAAACTTCCCTAGCCATGGTATTACTCTCCCAAGCATCCAACCGTAACCTCTACCTCTCACCCACAAAAAAGAAAGGCAGAGTGAGAAAGGAGGGGAGGGGGAAAAAAAGAATGAAAAGAGACTCCCAGAGCAGGTAGAGCCATCTGTGCAAAATATCCAAGCCAGATGTCAGGGAATCAGGCACCAGCCGGGGATCACCTTACATAAGTAGTTTACCACGTGAAGAAATAATTTTTGCCATATTAATTGACGGTAAACTTTCCCAAGAATTCCAGCCCCAGCCCGCTGTCTCGCAGGTGGCTTCTTTCACTCACAGGAACAAAGTGGGGGTAACCGGACTCTGATCAAAAGAGAGATTGACATAAATAAAGAGCCTTCAGGAATGCATTGTGCAAACAAAATATGAACAGGGCCTCCAAACATTCCCCGTGAGTGCAGGGGGGGGAGGTGTAGAGGAGGTGAAGCCCGGAGAGCAAGGGGGCATGGAGAAGAGGGGTGGGAGGAGCTGGTGGCGAGTGAAAAAGGGATCCATTTTCTGTCCTTTCTTTTTTTTTCACTCTGTCAAATGGTGCATACTGGGGTGTGCTCTAGAGCTAGCAAAGGAAAGTGCTTAATAGGCAGTTGTTCATATTATAAACCATAGTGTCATTGTTAACATATAATTTGAACAATATGGTCTCATCCCTACAGTTCTCCATTTACAAGTACTCTGTGCTTGGACCCCTAAAATTGCTCGTTCTGCCATACTCACCAATAAGGCCTTGAATACAACATTTACAAGTACTTTGTTCTTGGACCCCTAAAATTGCTCATCCTGCCATACTCAGCGGTAAATCCTTGAAAGCAAAAAACAAACAAGCAGTGGGGAAAGATAGATAGTGAGACAGACTGTGGACACACAGAGAGAGAGAGAGAGAGAGAGAAGGAGAACCCCGAACGCCCACCACCGCCAGCCAATGACAAGTGTACTTTGAAGTGCAAAGATATAAACTGTGCATCGGAGCATGTCGTCTTAGGTTTCCTGCTTCTGTTGTGGCGTAGTTTTTCATTTCTAAACATGGACATGCCGCGTTCAAATGAGCAGTGACATCCAATCCAAAACATCCAGGCCTTTGATATGGAAGCTTGATCCCCAGGTCTGCCTCCCCAGGTTTACTCTCTGCCCTGCCACGCGAAGAAACGCGAAAAAAGAAAGTGCCCCCGCAATACACCACGCTGGCTGCGGTCTCCATGTAAGGAATGAAGCCTATGAAAGAAAACAAAGTGCCATTGCCTGCATATACAATACCATAAGAGGACTTTACGGGTGATGGGGTTAGGTCAGTCAGCTCCCCTTATCTGGGCCTCTACTTTTAGATTTTTTCCAAAACAGAGTGAAAAAAATTAAACCCAAAACAATGAAAATTGCACACAGCACAGGCAGCCGCAGTATATAAATATGTAAGTGTGTGTTTGTAAATGAACACCACTTTGGAGGTTTAGGGCACTGTGAAATCATCCGCAGGCACTTAAGGGTGAGGAAACTTCTGAAAAGAGAGTTTTCAAGGTGGCCCGTTTACGTGTGGAGGGGAAAAAAAGACGGTGGTACAAAGCAGTATATGCGCTTCTCTGAAGGCACTTTCCCAACACTTTGCACTGCTCAGCACGGCAGTCGAGGGAGTTGCGGGTGTGTATGTGTGCGTGGTGTGTGGTGGGGGAGCCAGGAAACTGATGAAAGGCAACACAACAATTGAGATCATAAAATTTCCCTTGACAATCAAGTCAGTTCAGAGACACTGAGAAGCCCTTTTATAACCCAGTCATTGAGACGGAGGGGTCTTTCATATGGGGTTCCCCCTGGTGATAAAGCTCTCGACCTGGTGCCCCCCGAGGAGAGGTGCATCACAACCCCCCGGAAAAGGGTGACAGCCCCCTCAGGTGGGCCGGGGGAGGGGTTCCGCTGCCTGTTGGCAATGCTGGGGGAAGCTGGCGGGTGCCCGCATTGGCTGGGCCACACTGGGGCAAATCAAACCACCCTGAGATGCCTGTGCCATCCCTGGTGGTAAACCATACCCAATTCATGCTTTAAGTGAACAGTGTGGGTGTGTATATATGTGTGTGTTAAAAAAAAGAGCTCCCTGAGGTTCAGAGATATGGGACTCCAACCAAACATGTCAACATCTCCTTCCTTAGACTTAAATTTGCACATTGAAAGTTCTGAAGCTCAGTTTTGCTCTTTATATTCAAACGTTTTTTTTTTAAAGTGTCTACATCCCTTTTTCTATACAGCATGATAACAGCAACTCAGCAACTTCATCTCAACGCTCAAAAAAAGCATCTCTCCCTTGACACTCAAGCATTGCGAGTGTCATTCCTATCCGAAAAGTCCTCTTGAATTCCCCGTGCAGCCTCAACACATACAGTACTTTGCTTTGCACTGAAAAACGTGGCCTTTTTGAGAAAAAAGAATAGTGAGGGAGGGGGGTAAAAAAGAAAAACAAGGAAGGTAAAATCTAATTAGGGCGAGAGCGATGGCAACAGCGGAGTTTACGTTAAAACAATAAACAGTGTGTTGCTCCAGCGTCCCCAGATTGGAGAGTCGATATTGCGAGGCAGGGTAAGTCGATATTTTGTTTGTTTGTGCTGAGATTTTTCTCAGAGGCCCCTCTGAAACTGAGAAATTCCTGCGCAGATGAAATGGTGGAGCGGGGGCCTCACCGGGTGTGTCTAATCAAAGCCACTCACACACGCTCACACAGACCTGCCTGAAAGCTACCAGTGAGCACAGGTTAGGCCTCATTGTTTTATATAATAGCCTGATTTTTATTCACTGGGTTGGCAGTTGCACCAAACTAAAATGGCAACATAAACCTTTTGCGAGTACATATTGGGTGCAGCATTATTGGCTTGTGGGGTTGGATGCATTCAGTAAGAACTGATTTATGATCAGTTTTTGCTATGATTGCTAATGCAATCAAACAATCAGCGCTGGCTCTACCTAATAAGCGACATAAGCAGCTGCTTAGGGCCCTGTGGCTGCCAGAGGGCCTTCTAACAACTTCTGGGTTATTGCTCTACCATTATGTGGTCTAAGATGCGTGAGTGAGGAGAAAAAAGCAACTTGTTATTTATGTCTAAAAAACCAAACACATGCACCTGGAGCCAAAAAACAGAGAGGAAAAGCAGAGGAGAAAAAGCTTAAAGAAGTATGTGGCTCTTAGCAACCACAGGCATAGTTAACTCATTTTACAGCAGCGGTTAAGAACAGCCTTTAGCATGAAACATGAGGAAATCATACCTAAATATGTAGAAAGTAAACCATTTGTAACGGATTTAAAAGCAACATGGCTGCCAATGCCACCAGAGTTAGATTCAACTAAGCTTAAGGTTAGCTGGATAAGCATGAAGTGCGTGGTGAGACACAGCCCTGGATTGAGAATGCTAAGAAGGTCATGTATAATTTAAACTTGAACCCGAAATGACCATCCAATCATCAGCAATGTACCAATCATTCATTTATACGTTTATAGACAGCTTGTGGTAGTCATTGTTATTAGTTAGCACATAATGTTATAGCTAGCAAGATGGGGAGTCTCTAAAGAAATCCTGCTTAGAACCCAAAAAGTCTAGAGCCAGCCCTGCAAACAATTTAATAACGCTAATGTGTTTTTAGGTACTTTCCTTAATCTGGTAGTAGCATTAGGCTTTAATTTTGAACAATTGCAACTTCAGTACACACTCTAGCCAGAGAAGGAGATAAAGTCTTGCCATTCACTCAAAACACACAAGCCAGCAGGACAGTTGCTAGCTATTTTCAGTATTGAAACAATGAAGAGTAAAACAGGCACTGCCACACCTCATCAGCAGGATGCCATTGGTTAGGTTTGCTTAAATCAGATGTAGTGCTAAATCAGTTTTATTAAGGAGATGTAATAAGCAAAGTGATTTGCAGAACTAGAGGTTTCTAAACCAAGTGGTGAACCATGACTATTAGAGCTGAGCCATAAATGTTAAAAAAAACATCTTTACGATAAAGCTACCTCTGAAAAAGGTTCTTTAGAGAACCAAAAGTGATGCTTCTATTACATCACTCCAAAGAATCCATTTTGGCACCTTTATTTCTGAGAACGCACCATGGGCAACACCACCAATATGTGTAGGTATATTGATAGTTGTCCATGTCAAATTATAAGGAAATCTACTGTAAATTGTGATATGATTTTTGGCCATATCACCTAACCCTATTTACAGGGTCTCACTTTAGGGTCTGCAGAGCTAGTGTCCCTAACAACAACATGGTGAGGTACCAAAACCTTACAGAAAAGATCAAATGAGCTATGGCCACTGAGCATGCCGAATGCTTTCATACTGTGGCCGAGAACAAAGCACGCACCAGTCAGGCCGACGTGTCCTACCTCCGGAGCCATCTTTAATTCATGACGCTCCGACTCCGATGATTGATTTTAATTGATGACACGCTACGTATCGTGGCATTAGTGAGGTTTAATAAGGAACATGACTTAATGCTTTCCCCCACTGTACCATGTACATATTAATAGCTTTGAAATGTGACATTTTCTTCTTGCCCTTCTTCACTTTGCTGTAACTTTGCAAAGTAGTGCCAACTCCATTCTTTCCTGTGCGATCTTTACTTGGTCTGCTTTTACACTGAGGCTATGACAGGTGACATGACATGTTATGATCATCTCAAAGCACATCTGACGTGCCGGTCAGGGGAACAATGACATTTTTCCCAAAGTACAGGAATCAGTTATGCCTTAATATACAGCATTGTACTGAAACTGGCATAGACACAAGCTTTTTAACTCTATTTTGCATTTATATCATTCATTCAGTCGACAGTTCTCATTCAGAGTGATGTACGGAATGTGCGCACAATGGATGGGTTTAAAGCTATTGTATGTGTGAAACTGTTTTTGACCTCATATTCACTGTAGTGCATTCAGTTCTCCCAGGCATATGTCCTACAGGTACACAAGTCCATATGTGTATCTTACGCAGACGGTCCGTTTTCACGCACACCCTGAGACGGAGTGTTGATGGTGTGCAGCGTTGGCGAATGAACCTAAACACTGCTGAGTGGGGCTTTTTACATGCTCCGAATAAAAACAAACCTCTTTTGCGGACCTTTGTGGATTGGAAAAAAAAAGGAAAAAAGGAAAGAAACAGGCACATACACACACTTTTAAAGGGCACTTTTACAAGAGATTTCAAGTGGATGAATCACAGGAAGGTGACGGGTGAACAGACTGTCCTGACACTGTCAGCCCTCACATGTATCCCATTGCCAGAATGAAAGACTCAATAGAGAGAGAGAGAAATAAAAAGGGAGAGGAAGGCAGATGCCATCGCATTAGCGAATATTTGCAAAGGATAGAGAGAATGCCCATAAAAGGGCAAAAATGATCCCCCCCCAAATGCTGCTTACTATAAACACAGCACTGTGAAAGTGAGCGTGGGCCCTCGCTCGGTCATGCTCCTCACCGCTGCAGATGCCACTTTGAATCCTACCTATCCATAAGCGCTCGACATCTCTCTCCCTTTCCCCAAAACAGTCATCTATTTCTTCGCGCCAGGCCAGTCAGCTCGCATAAACGTTTTCAGAGTCCTAAGTGGTCAAATGACAGGTGTAGGATGAGGGATTACTTTTTCCCCGAATTTTAAGTGGAAAAATAATATTGGAGAGGATGCAGAAAGGAAGCCATGGCTAAATGGCCTCCATTTTGCGGCTAGTTTTGCTAACGTGTGCCTGTGCCTTCTGCAGGGCGTTAGCCGTCCTCTCGGGTTACTAGCACAACACGGCACGGCGAAGAGAACGTAGCTGTGCTAAGGAGAAAATCATTTGTTTTTTATTGTCAGTAGTCGCCAGAGGAGAGAGAAAACGCTGTTGAATGCTAATTTGTGAAGCATTCTTTGGACCTTACTCACTCGCTGTGCCGCATTCAGAGGGCAAGAACGCCTTTGGACTCAGAGACACACTGCACACCGCGTGACACTTCCTGAACCCCAAAATGAAATACCACCAGCCTCTACAGAGGGGAAGAAAACGGAGGAAAGCAGGGAGAGCCGGGGAAAAATAAATAACCAAAGGTCAAGTCTCAAATAGTAGGGGGGGAGGAAGGCCTGCTTAGGGGAAAATGTGGCCTGGAGTTCCTACACTTGCCCAAATGCAAGCCCGCCAACATAGTCCACCCATTCAACCCCAAACTCTCTTCCAGGGCCAGATTGGGACTTGTTTTCAGCACAAAACTACACACACATACAGCACTGCCTTCACACAACATAACTTTTTTGTAATACTCGTTTCTTAATTTCTCACTCTTATTATTTATATGCTACACTGACATAAACAAGGTGGCTAGTTAGTGATTAATTGAAAAAATAGGCGAAAGCTTTTATCTTAAATTTGACATAATCATGACAGTCAATGTGCTACAAACAAATATGAGCTGAGTAAGTTATGGTCAGCATTTCTCCCTGCCCACCTGCTCGAATATGTCCTCATCCTACTTTTTTTATTCTTGCCTTCTTGGTGCCACCTTGTTTTTTTTTAAACTTGCTGCAGCTATCCATCTTCACATGATTTACATAAGAAAATTGATAATATTAATGCAAAATCAGTAATAAACTCAGGGCTCTGTCTATTGTGTCAACTAGCACCAGATTCACACTGTCACAATGAATTTGATCAACTAAAGTCTCAAGGATGATGACAGCTTCTTATTCAAATTCCACCTTAAATAGCACAGGCATCTAAATGTGACTGCTTCAAGTGCGTTAAGGTGGAACAGGAAAAGGTACAGGAAGCTAACTTCAGCTTCATCTAATCTCTATCCACTGTAGAGACTCTTGGATGTAACATTTATAGTTTGTCTGGGTGTTCTTGTGCTTATATGTGTGAGTTTAAACACTATCTCACCATAACCCGGTCCTGGTCCACTGGGAATTCTCCCGACTCTCCCAAATACCCACTCCAGCATTGGTCTCTTCCAAGCAGAAGGGAAAAGGCTACATTCTTGCCAAGAAGCGTTCTTTGGAGCAATGCCTTAGAAGAACCATTTTCAATTCCATAAAGAACCTTTCAGTGGATGTTTCATTAAAGGAAACCACCCAACTTAAAGGTTCTTTATAGAACCAAAAGTGATTCCTTTATGGTATCACTCTATGAACCCTTTCTGACACCTTTATTTTTAAGAACGTATAGAACAAAGAGCTCACAAAAGCACCAGTTCCAGGACCCACCTGTCCCCCAGGTTGTTTTAATCACATCTGTAACTACCATAGTAGGACGTGTTAATGACAAACACGTGTGCTGTAAAGAAGCTGGGCAATCAGAGGTTTCTCCTTCCCCCTGGTCAGGAGTGCTATTACACAGGACCCCCGATGGCCCAGGCCCCCGGCTTTGATACGTTCTGTGGTGCACGGCTCTTTGGCTGACCTTCGTAAAGGCCAGTAAAGTGAATTCCACATACGGATTTGCAGTTGAGGACAAAAACGGTTCATACGCTATTAAAACGACCAGCAAGGTGGGGGGACACTCCTAGGCCCTCGTTCCAGTCGAACTGCACTCTGTTTTGAGGTTTTCAGCCTGTCATGGTGAAATAAAATTCACCTTGGTTGAGCACATTAAATGTCGAGGGGATAATTGCTTTTAGGGCTCGATTTTGACTGCAGTGGGCGCGGAAAAAATGAACACAAATGCCGTAACCATGCAAAGTAAAGAACATAAGCAAGCGGCGAAGCATGAAAAGATCTCTGGCGGGGCATTGGCAAATGAATAGAGTAAACCGCAGTAAATTAAGAGATGCATCAAGGTAGAGGCCGCCCGGTGGAAACGGAGAGTGGCTGATTTGCGTAATCTCCTCAATGAAATTGACTTTTAAATACAATATTCAATTTGTGAGCAGCTTGAAACAGGAGCTTTCGCTTTTTTTGGTCGATAATAACAAAATAATATGCCCGGGACATAAAAGCAAACATCAAAATGACAAGAGCCTGGCTTAAAGGGTGGAACACAATTCCATGGAGCTTTTCCAAGGTACAAACACTCAGTCTGAAGGCCTTCACTAACAAGGGCATATCGAATTAGTTCTGCGCTGGCCTTTCAGCTTTTACAACAATAACAAGGCAAAGCTTTGAATCTCAACAAGATGGCAATTTTGAACCACGCAAGTACATACAGTGCTAAAAACAAGCAGAGACCTTCGTAAAATAGCTGAGTCACAAAGTACCCCAGACACCAGGTGAACATGTTTTTGGACACTGAGGCCAGCAAATTCAATATGGTCTAAGAATGTCTGGACATATGGACAAAAGGCAAGCACTACATGGACCATTTTACCAAATTAGTTCAAACTGTGGTCCCACAATAAAAAAGTGGAGCATTTAGACCTTAGATATTTATATTTAAGGGTTATGTTATGTTATGTTATGTTATGTTATGTTATGTTAGGTTAGGTTAGGCTATGTTAGATTATGTTATGTTATGTTAAAACCCAGTGTAATAAGCCTTATATGTGTAAAATCATAATTTCTAGTGTAGATTCCATAGGGAGGTGTCTGTCCCAAACCCTAACCCCTAAATTTCAACTTGTGATATTTTTGAATTCTTTTAAAGTTATAAAGTAGAGTTTTGTAAAAATAAATTAATAAAAAATAATAGTGATAATTGCCTAGCATTTTCAAGTTATGCTCAAAATTGGTCACTACCAAAACAGTCACTGCCAAAACATTTGGTAAGTTTCAGTGGGAACAAAATGAAATGTTCAGTGACCATATATATATGGTCACTGAAAGCTAAAGTCCAAGTCAGTTGAAAGTCTTACATGGGTTTTCAACTTTGACTTTAAACCAATAGGTAGAATAATCCATATAGATCCATATAGCCTTATCAGATATTAACCCTTAGAAGCTTACGTTATTGCTAGCAATCATTAAGTATTAGTTATTAAGAGAAGATATTTTATTATGATTTGAATTTGTTCACAGTCTTGTTTTGTGGAAAGAAAAAACATCCCTTATATTTTTGCCATGTTTTTTTGCCATTTCTTGACATCTTGAAGTCAGAAGAGCAGAATCAAATGTGTCAATAAAGAAAAGTTACTGAACTAGATATGTATTTAATTATGTGACCACATACATCTACACAATTATTAACTCTAGACATCTAAGGGTATAAATAAAAAAAAACATACATTACAGTTTATTCTGCGCAAGAAACAACATGATGGACACATTTTAGCTATATTCTTCCCTTAGCCCCTTTCTGCAGACCCCTTAGTGGCCATTCCTCTGGCAAAATGGAAACTGACTTAGACATTTTGAATTAATATGATCAAATAAACATATTTTTCCCATAACTCTGGTAGAAGATTAAATAGGACACTTTTGGACTGTGGGTGTGAAATGTTTTTGATTCTTGGACTGTAGGTGTGAAATGACTCTGTTGAGCTGCTAGTTAGCAATGAGGGGTAAAAGACAAAGGGCACAAGGGCAAAGATAAAACGGACATTACAACTGCTGCTTTCTTGATATCAAAAAACGTTGTACTGCCACAATAAAAAAAGTATTTAAACATGACAAAAACACTTTATATACATCTTCAACCAACGTGTCACAGTACAGACTTCACATTATATTCCATGGCAATTAATTTGTGACCACCTAACAGTGGCAGCATGACTGTAAGTTCACAGTACGCACTATAAGAATAAGATTTCGAGCTCGTTCACTGATTGAAAAGGTAATCACAAGCCTTCATACTTCCATGGCAAGAACCAGCCAGGCCTCATTAGGTCTAATAGATGTCCTCCTTTGTGATGACGGACCAGTTGCTATGCCGTTACCAATGAAACACAGGTGCGGCGAAGCAAAAGCGCAGCAACACCGGCTCAGGCCGTAATCAGAGTGTTTACACCAACTGTCGGCGATACACCGACACGTTCAGCGAGCGAGAAAGGCCGCTCACACACACAGGAGAGAGAGAGAGCAGAGACGCACCGCAGGTCTAAAATCACTCTTGTTTCTCCCATCAAACAAAGACAAAGAATTATACAAAAGAGCGAGACAGGCTAGTCAAACAAAAAGAGAGACAAATGAAAGGGGAGGAAGCGTGGTCATAAAATCCAGGAAGGCTGTGACAGATATTAAAACAGCACGGCCGTCCTGGAAGGTAATATGGAGAGATTAGTGGGAGAGGAGAGGTTGGAAAAGAGAGGTGCAACAAAAAAAGCACTGTGTTCCTGCAGAAACCCAACACGCCATATTTTCTCTGGTAGCTCCACAAAGATACCAATCTCTCTCTCTCTCTCTCTTTACCTCTCTTCTGTGGGATCCCCCACTTTTTTGCCTTCTTGCTTTCCTTGGCCCAAATGAAGGTGCCAAAAAGGGTTCTCTGGAGCAGTGCCATAGGAGAACCACCTCTAAAGAACCCCTTAAATTGATGGCTCTCCAGGGATGTGGCGGGGTGATTTAAGTTGGGGGTGGTGAAATTTTAAGCAGCATACATGTGATGTGAACTGCGAAGCAAAATGATTTTCCTTTTTTCCATTAAAAATTTCTTGATGAGTGACATCAGACAGAGCATGACAGAGACGACAATATACCCACACATAACTGCCACATTATACCCACATTACACCCGAACTTTAGGCAAATGAGTTGTCTGCCATCCAATCAGATTGTTGATTTGTAGAGAGGTAACCAATTGTTTCATGCCCATAGCCACACACTCGAGCACACTGCGGGATATATGGGATATATAATAATTGATAAAAAAAAAAAGAATAGATTAAAAGCGAGGGACATTAGGTTTTATTTTTAAATTTAAAAAGCTCAATTAGGCAGCTTTATGGCTCAGAAATGGCCTACAGCTCTGCACACACTTTCCTTCTTTGCACCTCAATCTGCGTGTGTTTAAGTGACACGCCCTCAAAGCAGCCAACAGTGTGCGAGGGAAGACATTTGGTGAGCTGTAATGAAAATAACTTGCTAACGTAAACAGTGAATGGTTACTACAGGTTTTTGAAATACACCGATCAGGCATAACATTATGACCCCCTCCTTGTTTCTACGCTCATTGTCCATTTTATCAGCTCCACTTACTATATAGGTGCACTTTGTAGTTCTACAATTACAGACAGTGTGTTAGCGTGTGTCGTGCTGGTACAAGTGGATCAGACACAGCAGTGTCAGTGGTCACAGGACGCTGCCCACAGGAAGCTGTTGGCTGGATATTTTTGGTTGGTGGACTATTCTCAGTCCAGCAGTGACACTGAGGTGTTTAAAACTCCAGCAGCACTGCTGTGTCTGATCCACTCAGACCAGCGCAACACACACTAACAAACCACCACCACTACATCAGTGTTACTGCAGCGCTGAGAATGATCCACCACCCAAAAAGTACCTGCTCTGTGAGGGTCCATGGGGGTCCTACAACTGAAGAACAGGGTAAAAGGGGGCTAACAAAGTCTGCAGAGAAACAGATGGACTACAGTCTGTAACTGTAGAACTACAAAGTGCACCTATATAGTAAGTGGAGCTGATAAAATTGTCATTGAGCGTAGAAACAAGGAGGTGGTCATAATGTTTTGCCTGATCGGTGTATATGAATAAAGCATAAATATACAAATTCTACTCTAAATCAAGCAGATAGGAGTCTTTTCTATGTTCAAATTTGTTGAATTGAATCTGAGGGTGCTGCACCCTCAGCACCCCAACTTCCCACATCCCTGTGGCTCTCTGAAGAATCATTCATTTAAATGTAATTGTAAAGAAGCTGTTTAAAACCCCTATCAACAAGGTCTCAAATGCTTCAAATTTAGTTTTATTAGAAAGGATATGCCACAGAAGTGTGTACCAGTGCTATATTCAAGAAAAAAAACATATTGTGGTGTTCTGCTTTTGGTTCGTTTGGCTGTGGATATGCGGAGCCTCCTGGGAAAGCGCTGGAGTCCCAGTGTGATAGACTTAAAAGCCTGTAAATAGTTGTGCAGCAATGTTGTGTGTGTTGAATTGTGCTGGGCTGTGGGGAAGACTGTGTGGCTGTTTATGACCTGCTTACTTCCAGCCAGTTCAACTAGCACTGGGCGGTGGTGCTCCACTGCTGCCGGTTCAATAAAATAATCTTTCCTGAAAATGCTGTTACCTGTGACTCCTTCTTTGCCAGACATCACCATATAGATTAAATCAACAGTAGAGAAATGCTCCAAAGATTCAGAGCTGCTGCCAGCAGCAAAGTCCTTGTGGGAAAGTCTGTTCACTCAGTGGTCATTTTTGCAATGTTGCCGGGCAATTATTTCCAGTCATACAAGACCAGACTTCTCTCTCTTTGAATGGGAAAACTGAAGGCCAAATTACCACTTCCAAAACATATTTGAAATCACTAATAAAATGTGACAAAAACCTCATAAATAGTTTGTAGCATTTGACTCAAAAATGCACAAAAAATGTGTTTTTCCAGGTTGTCCTGGCTACAGCACTTGCAGATCTCCACAATGAGGAGGGCTTTCCCTGCTCATGGCATCACCAACAAGCTGATTGGCTCTTTTTTTGCAAAGGGCAGCAGGGTGGCGCCACACCTCCAAAAGTGGTGGGACAAAACTTATAGTTAAAAAAAGCAGCTAGCTGAGTGACGAAATGCAATTAGGCTACTGACCTGTCTTTATAAACCTATTCAGAGGTGGGTAGCAACTAGTCGCATTTGCTCAGGTATATGAACAGTGTCAGTGTTAGTTTTGATGCTGCTTCAGTAGGTATCCTCAGATAGACTTTTTGTTAGTTAACATTCATGAAGAACATTAGGCTGCTTTCATACCCAGTTCATTCTCTAAAGTCCGCACCACAGTTAGTTTGTTTTTTTTATTTTTTTGTGTGATATTGTCAACAAGTGACCGGTCTCCTCCATAATAACCTCTCTGCAGTGGTAAGTGACACTGCCAGAAATACTAGAGATGGCACACACAGCAGGCAGCATCAGTGATTTTAAAGAAAAAGAGCTCCCGTAAGTGAAAATAAACTTCTCTTCTTGAGCAGCCTCTGAGTGGTGAGCAAAGAAGGCAAAACAGAGAACATGCTTATGTTAATGGTCATTTCAGAGATCTAATCACATTTTCTTGCTAATGTTCAAGAACTCAGGCTTTCATCTTATGACATGTGGATCACAAACACACAGGCTCCCATTAAGAGTCTGCACTGTCATATTTGTGGACAGAATGGAGAAATTCATTTCGTGCCTTATTGCGTGCTGCACCTGTAAAGTACAATTACGGGGAACACAGTGGGCCTTGATCAGGTGGGGTAGCTTACATAATGCTAAGCTAATGTATCATTATATTCCTAAGGCCAAGGTGGACCACTAGCTATCACACTCTCATAATGTCTTTCTGTAGGATCTTGCAACAAGTGTCGAATGCAAGTAGGAAGCAGCATCTAGCTAAGCTGTAAATAAACTTCATAACAAGCACAGTTAAGAAATTTAGAAAAGCACAAATATCCTACTTGCAGGGAGTTTAGGCTTGGACTCTGGGGAGAGCAGTCACTGTATGTGAATGACAGGAACGCAAGTAGCTGATATGCATATTTCGAACTCTGGTACTTTGACAGATAACGTCATCTATGCCAATTTTAATCCCACTCAACTCAAATAGAACTGAAAAAATTGGTGGAAAACAGCAATTTAAAAAATCTCTGAACAGAAAGGACAAACAGCATTATTTCTCTGCTAGTTCATAGTAAAAACTCTACAAAAACTGTAGATAGAATAGAAAAAAATCACTAAAATGAGTAGATAGGAGCTTTAAAGTTTAAAGAACCTTCCACATGTACCTGTTTTTATATTAATGAAATGTTTTTTATTAAACCAAGAAACATTTAGGACACTTTATTTTTTTGGAGTATATAACTCGCACACATGGACACAGTGATATGTAATATTCTTCCTTGGCCAACAAATAATGGAGTAAATTTATTGCCACAGTGTTGGTTTTGTACTTTATGGCTCTCATGGATGGACGAAGCAGCGAAGGTTTGGACAATTCAAACGGCTTGTTTAAGGCTTAGCTATGTATGGTCAATCTCTAGTCTGGAAATGTAACTTCTTTTCCGCTATCCATCTTCCTCTCCCTCGGACAAAAAAGGGGCATTTAACGTCAGATTCAAGCAAGGCCCAGCAGACGAGCGATGGGGAAGAAGCAGGCCAGATAATATTTCATCAGCTAGAGATTTATGTGAGGAACCTCAGCACTTCAGCCGGTTTTATGCCGGAGAGTGATTGAAATGAACAAACTGTTCTCCATTGACGCAGCCGTGAACGTTTAAGAAAGAAATGGCTCCATTATTTCTGCAACTGCGGCAAATCAATCAGTTCACCTTTGTCCCTCTCGAGTGCCGAGCATGCAAGAATGTGTGTGTGCTCTCATGTACAGAAAAACATGCTTTTTTACCATGTAAATAAAAAATTTCCATTCAGCTGATGAACTTCAGAAATCACAATATGATCAAAAGAAAATGCAGGGAAAAATCCATTTGCTTCCAGATTCATATTGAACTTTAATGCTTAGAGGTCTAGATTAAGTACTGTCATTTTTATATTTGACGATTTGTTGATTTTCTAAATGAAAATACATGAACACATCTTCTACAGAGAACACACTTAAAAATGGCATTGATTTGGAGAAAAAAAACATAATATAAAATATGCCATAACCTTTTTCCCCAATTTGTTAAATTCAGCAAATAAACAGTAACTGTTCACTGAAATGTGCTGTTCTCTGCACACAATATGTTAACTTATTTTTACTTCAAATCAACAAAACATGTAATTTGACTAAGGGCGCCCAAACTTTTGCAAACAACTGCATGTACTGAATTACACTTTATACTTTTTTGATTTACATTCTGTATCAACTACAGCTGTCAAGTGATTAAAATGAGTAATCAAGATTAATCGCATTCTTTTGTGCAGTTAATCACAATTGATCAAATTTGTCTTATTTGTCCAAATTTGACCCCAAATTATTTAAAACTGTGCATTTTGTGACAGATATATGAGTGGACAAAACAACCTTCATTAGAATGTTTTTATTTCTCTCAGTAATTAAATAACATGGTTTTCATCATGTGAAAATTATGTGACACGTGAAAATAGGGTGAATGCAGATGCCAATTTCCATCACCAACATCCAGTGAGAGTAGTAGTGGCTGCATGTTACAACTAGCCCCTTCGCTGTTATACTGCTACGTTACATCTTGGAACTGGGAGGTTTCCACTTTTCTCTTGTCAGTTTCACTCCTGCATGCACCGTCCAGTGTAGTCAGCTGAATTACTGATATTGTTTTACTTGCAAATGTTACTTCACAGCAACTGCAGTAGCCGTAACTTTGGCTTTATAAATGATGTCATCAATAGAACTTCTTGCTTTTTAATCCTTTTTCACAGTAGCTATAAAATGCAATTTCAGTTTTGGAGGTCCCTCAGTTGAATTGCACAATTTTAGCAATATTGTTGATCAAATGTATGTTGATGGAAATGTGCATAATTTACAGAACCAGAAGTGGACTGGATTTTCATCTTTGTAGGTGAGCATGCATTTTTATTTGTGTGTTTTTATTGCCATTTTTAATGCGGCAATATACACTTTTTACATGTCAAGAAAGCTGCAGGTGTGAATTGTTTTCACAGCGGGGGTTCTCACCCCTCCCCTTTCACTCCTCATTACTCGCTAGCAGCTCAACACAGTCAAAATATTTTACACACAGAGAGCCAACAGCATCCTACTTAATCTGATAATAGAGTTACAAGAAAAAAAAATTATTGATCATGTTAATTAAAAATATCAAGTTGATTTCCAGTCTGCCTGTGGAATGGCCACTAGGGGGCCTGCAGAATGAGGTGAAAAGCTGTATTTAAACAAGAGGGCTATAGTCATGGCATGATAGCAATGGTGCCGAGCAGCTGGGCTTTAGGTACTTCTAATGAAGGGTCAAAGTAGAATAATGGCATTTCAAAAATTAGTCGTGTCAATAATGTATCATGTTCACACATTATTATACGTTTACCACTAATTTTTGAAATACCATTCTACTTTGACCTTCATTAGAAGTACCTAAAGCCCAGCTGCTCAGCACTGTTGGTATCATGACATTTCAAAAATTAGTGGTGTCAATAATGTATCAATAGTGTACCGCTAGCATCGACAGGTTTGCGTTAGCGCTACTGGCTTTCTATAGAGACATGAGAAAAAATTACAAAAATGTAAAAGATGATTTTCCTTTCCGCAAAACAATAATGTACCATCAACAATAAATTTTCAAATCAGAATAGTAAATAATCTATTCTGCATACAAACACAAATGTAGTATTCATAGAAAGTTTAGAAGTTTCCCACTGCAACCTTTCACCTGAATGCTCTCGCTTTCTCGGTCTAGTATTTGTTTCAAACAATGCAAATAAATTCATATGCTTTTGCCATACACACACAAGTTGAGATCAGATGGATGGAGATCACTCATGCCTAATTTAAATATAATGGAGACGCTCTCTTGGATGAAGGAAGCTTAATTACAGCCTTCCCAAGTGTGCAGGCATTCCATTGACAAGCTTAATGTGCGGCTACTCTCACGAGCAATCTTCCCTGTCCACGGCCGCTCCCCTCCAATCACCGAACGCTACAATTTGACTGTCTCAATGCACATCCTCTCACATCTGAAGAAATATGAAGGGACTGCTTACCCTTCTACGGCACACCAAGCATTCTCTTTTTACTGATGAAATATCTAATTGTTCTGACTGTAATGGGATGTTGCATCGCGGCTTTGAACATCATTACATTTCTTCCCTTTTATGTTGAAAACACATAGTGTCACTGAATGAATTATTCACTGTGTATGGGAAATCTTATGCACTCGCTACTTTATTACAAACCCCTACCTTGTAGGTCTGCTTTGCATTTGTACTACTGGAGACTACAGCCTGTCTGTTGCCACGCACAGTTTGTGCTAGCCATCCTCTAGTCTTTCCTCAGAGGTCAGTTTCTGACCACAGAGCTACTCTTAGCTGGATATGTTTGGGTGGTGAACCACTCTTGACCCAGCAGTGACACTGATGGGTGTAAAAATCCCAGCAGCACTGCTGTGCCTGATACACTCATACCAGTGTCACACACACATGACCAAGCCAACACTGTGTTGAAAAATCTGCAGGGTTAATTTTCCATACATTCAAAGTTCAGTCTTAGAAGTTGGTTGCATTTTCTGCTCCTTACAATCTAAGCAATCCCTAATACATTCAATGACGTTGAGGTCTGGACTCTGGGATGGTCAGTTCATTGTTCTGAGAACGGCAGCATGTTTATTTCATTTATAAATTTTCTTTTTTTGTCTATTTTCTTTTTTCAGTAAGAGCATCTTGACAGCTACACATGCTTTCAGACCCATAGTGTTGAGTTGTCTTCTTGCAGTGGAAGGATGGACAGAAACACCTGTGGATTTTTGCAGATCTGAAGCAAGAGTGGAGGTTGATTTTCTCCTCTCTCTCAGTCTGTCAAAGATGAAAGCTACTGCTAAGTGCTGTTTATCTGATGAGGACCGTCTTGGTGGTCTACCAGGTCTTGCGTGGTTGTTAGGGGTCCCATTTTCTCTACATCTCTTAATCATTTTTTTAAACTTAAGTTTTGAAAACAGTTTTTCACTTATTTTCATGAGGCTTTCCCCCTTCCTTGCGGATTATTTTATACTTGATCTGCTAAAAATAAATAACTTATACTGGCTGCTCTGAATAGAAATTTTAAAAATCGTCTTCTGAAAAAAAAATTCTGGAAGCCATTAGCAAAGCCAGTGAAGCAAACAGAACTTCTGAAAAGAAGTCATGTGAATGTTTATTATGTTCAGACATACAGTGGAGAAGCACAAATGCACTGACCAATGATGAATGGTGTGGTTGACTAATTGAGCATGACATCAGATTACAGACTACAGTCTGTAATACAGTTGTATGCAACAGTTAATTACATGTTTTGTTGATTTTTTAAGTGAAAATAAGTACACATCCAATTTAACATACTGGAGAAAATGTCAAACATAAAATGTGGCCTGTGCATAAGTTATGGCACATTTTATATGTTATTAACTCAGCAAATAAATAGAAATTGTGCACAAAATGCTGCCAGAAATGCCATGTTTAGGTTTGTTCCCTGTAGAGAGACATGTTTTTTTCATATAAAAAATCAACAAACTATGAAATTTTACATGGATTTCATAAACAGCTAGTGAAATTACAAGGAAGGTGTTTCTAATAAAGTGGACAGTGAGTGTAAATGTAATAATATAGCACAGCTGAGCTGCAGTGGTGAAAAACAACTAAATCTGTGTTTTCTACTAACTCACTATGATTCAGTTCAGTGTAATAATCTGTACAAATAACTCAGCGGGTGCAGTTTAGACACCAGGTTCGTTAGGAAAACAGTACTTCATGCCAGACAACTGAAGGATATATGGTGTGAGAAATGAGTGTGATTACTTCTAGTGATTATAATGTTCAACAGCGTGGTCAGTTTTTTATCACTGTCATCAGTTATCACTTGCGATTCGCATGCATTCATCTTGTAGCTGTGGGAATGATAAATCTGACCACTTGCTTTTCTTTATTCTACCAACAAAAGTGTTTAGGCTAGCCACTCTCTTATTAATGTTATCGTTGTAAGGGCAGCCTGTCTGTACAGATTGCAGTTGCTGTCCCAAAGACGTTCTTCTTTTTTTTTTTGCACAGGAAAAGCTAAACATTTTTACCTAATTTTCTCCCAAGCAGCCGGTGAAATGTTTGAAGTGATAGCGGACAGGATGGGGGGAAAAAAATGCATTGCCATAAATTCATTACAGGGGCCCGGCAGTATTTATAAACACGGCGAGATGTTGTTTAAAATATCTGACTTAACAGATTACAGATATAAACTTTTTACTGGGGGGAAAGGGGCGGCGAAATATGCCGTGTTTACACGGGGGGAGGAAAGGTACACATGCGCCTCCTTGGAGCCTTGAGTGGCATGTTAAAAAATGAAATAAACATTGGATAAAATAAACACGGGCTGCTAGTGTACGGCCGGGTGACAAAGGGGCTTTACCTTGTGGGCTGTAGACGGGGCGGAGGGGGCGCCTCGTCTCGTTTACGGCGGGTTACATACCTCCTCTGACTCTTCTCTCTCAGGTGTTGTTGGAGGAACTGGTCCTGGATGCATTTCAAAGTTGTTTTTTTACAGAAGAGACAGACAGAGCGAGAGAGAGAGAGAGAGAGGCGAGAGAAAGCTATGATGTTACAACGCTAATAAGAAATGCTCAAGGGCACTGAAGGGCCTTTTGGCCCTGGTACTAAAGCATGCATACAAAAGCACTTCTGCCAAGGGAGGGAAGGGAGGAGGAATGAAAAAAATCGCATTCAATTGAGGAGAAGATATAGTGAAAGCAGAGAAGCACGCAGGGACAGAAACAGCTCTACAGGTACAGTGTGTAGAGGAGAGTGTCTGTACGCACGTACATTTTTTATCACTAATAAACTTCCAGCCCAGATCCTGGAGCACCCTCATCCTGAATAGTTTTCTGCTATAATGCATACGATCCAACTAATCAGCTAATTACCAATCCATTCCAGAGCTAAAGTGGGTGTTTTTTGAAGGGATGCTATTGAAGAACCACTTTTGGTTCTCTAAAGAACTCTTCCATGGATGGCTTGTTCAAGAAAGCATTTTTGTAAATGAATGTAAAAATAGGTTACTCCTGGAAGTGTATGTCCAAGCCAGGAACCTTTTAAGAACGTTCATTTTTTGGAATACAGAACAGGGAACATGTTACAATTTGTAGGACCAGGACCAGAGTTGAGATTCATTGGTTTATCGTATCTGGTCCCAGAGTTGGACGCCCTGGAGGCCGTGCTGTTGGCAGAGGGATCTCATACACCGCATTTCCTGGCATAATGACTGCCTCTCTATCCTAACAAAGCGTGCCCGTGCCAGGACCACCCGCCGGGCATCAGCATGCGGGCCGCCGTCTAATGCCAGCGATTATCACAGCTCTTAATCATACTGAACCAATCTCAATTGCTCGCAACATAAACAGACATCGCTCTAAGAATACAGCCAGCATGTCTGCAATAAATATAAAAAATGGTGGATCTCAAGGCATTTAGGAATAGTGTGCAAGCCAAATGCACTTGATAGACTAAGAAATGTTTGGTGTCCGAAGTTTACTTCTTTTGGTTTGACCTTAAGCTAAGAGGCTAATGTAGCGCATAAGTAATAGAAGCCTATATCTCACCTATTAGCACTGTGCAAACTCTGTGAGTCATTGCATACTCACTTCAAACTGTGTCAAACTATGATAACTTCATAAAACTTGACAAAAGGACATCACATGGCTAAAAAATTAGCAGTTATCATTACGGCTTAACTCAATTCAGCCTATTAATGTCTGGGAATCTAAAAATTATACATTTTTAGCTCATTCTTTAATAGAATTGTGAGGTGTGTTGTGTTTAAACTCAAGTATTGTAGTAATACTATTTATTACGTTTGTTAAGAAACAAAACGGTTAAGATCTTCAAACGCCCAACTGAAAATTATCCAATCATATGTTTTTTTCCCAGTAAGCCAAGTGAGCTCTCCTATTGGTTAGGCCTTCAGGAGCCAGACAGAAGGCCTTAAACATCAGATTAATCAACAACATAATGAGCAACGGACAGCATCCACACACAAGCAATGATGCTCTAATTAACCATGAAGTAGAAGAACCCGTTTCATTAGAAAAGCATAACCATGTCTTTTGGAAGTCACTGACGTCAAATAAAACATATGGAATGTCTTTTACAAGCTGTATAGGTTGCGTTTAATCTAGAACTACTAACATACTATGACAAAATCACACAGGGGTGCTAGAAGAAATTATTAATATGGCAGAGGTGTTTTTTTTCCTTTGAGTTTTGACATTTATGGTGCAAACTGATAAACTACACTGTAAAACATTAATGAATTAATGTTTTAACTTAAAAAAGTAACCTGGGTCCCTTAAAATTTTGAGTTTATTAAACTTCTGAACTTCTATTAAGTTAACAAAACAAGAATCTGTCTTACATTCAACTTATCATTTTAAGCCAGCCAAGGCACTTACCTTTTTTTAAGTCAAACATTGATTCACTGTTAGCATTATACAGTAATACGCAAAGGTTTTAAGTTGTTTCGTTTATTATTTGCTTTAATTTAATTTATTGGAAAGCATGGAATATAAAATGTGCCATTACTTTTGCACAGGCTACATTTATTTATTTATTTATTTATTTGTACATTAAATTCAGCAAATACCCAGTAATTGTGAAATAAAATGTGCAGAAGTGTGTTCTCTGTAGAGGACGTGTACTTATTTCTTTTACTTAGAAAACCTACAAAAGGTGCAGTTTGACCGGGGTGCCAAAACATTTGCACACATATGTGGCTCCAGTGCAAAATATAGAAGCAGACTTCGAACACTAAAACATGTTGACTGATTATGTTTGGAGTAAAGGGGAAACCTGGGAAAGTCTGTTACTCAAACCCGTTCCTTTAAAATTCACATTCACAAGAAGCTTACAGTATATTACGTACAGTATACCGTCTAATGTATTTGTGTATTTGTACCGCCGTCACTCACTGTAACGTTTTCTACGAAGGCAGAAAAAACAGCCAAGAAACAGCTGGGGAAGTGAGCGAGAGGGCACAGCAGAGAGACGCAGAAATGAAGGAGAGAGTACGAGGCTGGCAAAGAAGAAAAGAGAAAGCGGACAGCTTTGGCTGAAAGCGCAACCAGTCTTTCACTGTTTAATGTCTCCCTGACATTTCTGCAGCGGTCCCAAACCTCTCTCTCTCTTTCTCTCTCTCTCACTCTGTGTCTCTCTCTCTTTCTCTCTCTGCCAGTCCAAGGAGAGAGAGCGAGAACGAGAGGAAAAAAGATCAGCAGAGTCCTAGAATGAGACGAGACGTGTGCTGTCTGTAGAGCACGCAAGGTTGGCTGACCCAGACAAGGCCAAAGGTCAGGGTTCAGCAGAGGGGCAGCGAATTTGGCAGCTGCAGCTAAGGCTGTCTCCGATTTCACCGGAGCCTCGGCTTTTCTCTTTCATTCTCTGAAGGTTACAGTCGGCTGTTTGCGAAAGTACCTCCGAGAGCCTAGATCCCCTGTGTACCACTTCTCACAGAAAGCACCCAGAAAGATACCGGATCATGCGTCTGAGGGGTAAAAACACGGTGAATGTTCCATGGTTTAGTCTCACTGAGGCTCCTTGACTGAATCCACATGGATCCGCTTGGTAAAAAACAATGGCTGTTTTAACTGTTTTAAATCAATAAAACCTCTAATAATGAGTTAATATTTTAATAATGAGTTAACACAATACAGATCTGCATCCTACACTGAGCTTATTTAAAGCTCAGAATTTTAACTACTAACTTTTTTAAGTTATACTACCCCTCCACCCCCCGCCCTTTTTCCATCTGTTCTCAAGATTCAGTATTGAAAAAAATATAAAAAAACAACATATTAGAATAGAAGGATAGTTCACAAGTACGCCAGACAACAAATAACAATAAATAAAGAAGTGGCTCAGGTCACTGATGCTAAGTAAATATTTTACATGCAATTAATCTTTCATTTCCACTTTTATCCTCAGTCACACTTATTGCCAGCAATTTGAAAAACAAAGTGTAATTCACTTAATTAGTTTTATAGCTCAATGAAACAAGCTGAGAAATTCAGTCGAAAGTGTGAGCTCTTAAATTTTGTCTCATCTAAAAAATGAAATTGCTGAGTTTATTGAACTCAACAGAAAGACATATATTGCAGTTAATTTAACTTACTATTATAAATTTACTTCACCTGAATTTTTAAGGCAGCCCCTCAACTAACTTTAAGTTACAACAGCATGTTTTCCAGTGCGGATTCTCAACTTCCAATCAATACCACATTCATGTTTGTAAGCATAGGACATTTTATTATGGCTTGATTTTGATGAGAAGTTATTGTTGTGTCTTGTTTTATTGTTTCTGTTTCAGAAAGAAAAAACATCCTTTACAATTTTTTCCACATGTTGCCATTTCATGATCAAAACAAATGGAAAAAAAGTCAGAAGTGCAGATGCAAATACACCAATAAAGAATGTGAATCAAATATCGATTGCAAATAATCAATCTTAGTAATTAATGAATTAATTATGTAATTGCATTTAAATGGCACAGCAAAATGACAACAGTAACTCTGATCCTAAAGGCTGCTAAAGGCTGCAAATCCTTGCGAACATTCGTCAAAAAGTTGCTGGGACACAGCAACTTCTTGGTTGTCACCATGCCAACACCAGAGACAACTGTGCCAATCAGAGTGAGTCTGTGTCGCCTATGAATAAGATAATGCCACCTTCAGAACAATCGTGTTTGGTGTGCAAGATAAATCTCACAAATAAATTATGCTCAATGTGTAAAGAGTTCACAAAAGAGGATTGTAAATGTAATGGTATCAATTTAGAAATTTGTTAAAAAAAAATATAAAACTACAGTAGAGTAAGCGACTATAAAGCAATGCAAAAAGCTGGAAGTGCTGATTTAAACCTGTGGGTGGAGATTTATTTGAATGTACATGTAACTCACTGCGAAACTAGAACAGTAATTACATTTGAATAGTGCAGCCAAACAACAGTAATAACTCTTGACATCCAAAGAGTTAACATATTACAAATTACAATTAATCCTTGGTAAGAAGCTGCAAGACAGTGAGCAACACTGAAGAAAACAGACACAAGTCAGAACGTGTGGATACAGAATGTAAATTGAATGTAAATATAATTCATCACATAACTAACCTTGTAATTACATTTGAACAGTGTAGCAAAGCAACACTAATAACTTCACAGCAAACGTATTAATAGTGAAAGCACTAATAGCACTAATAGAGTGCTAAAATGAACCTTTCTAACAACAATTCTGGCATTGTGTCTCCGCTGCCCTTCACAGCGTCCAGGTGTTAAGAGCTTACGGCTTGCATAAGAAAATTAAGCTTCAGGCTGGCTGTTTTTGGGAAGCATCCCAAGCTAAACAGCCCGGCGTTTAAAATCTGCCTGCATGACTTTATTTTCACAGCATGTGTCTACTTTCTCCTGAGCTGTTTACACAGCTCTGTCACTGGCTCTACCTGGTGCTGCCAGCATCCACACACACCTATACTTACGCTCCCGCGCACACATACACAAATGAACACTCCCGGCCCCTCTTGCCCCGCTGCCCCCTCCCAGTCCTCCTCAGGACTGCAAACATTTTAAATAACTCGATCAACGCTAAAACAAATAGAGGTGGAATTGCTACCCCGCGACACATCTGTGTTCTGTTACTGGTGACAGGAAAACGGAGGGGGAAAAACGCCGGCCGCGTTTGAAAAGCTGCCACTTTACAGAGGCTCTCTCAAAAACGCCATTGACCAGGCGTGCAATTAGAGCCAATATCCAATCCAGGCAATGACATTTTCCTCATAAATAAAGAAACATTTTGGTTGGGTCCTCCTGGAACTTTTTTTTGGGCTGGGGGGGCACCCAGGGTGTTGTAAATGTTGCCCTGGACTCTTAAGTTTTAAATGGAAGTCCTCATGAAGATGCTAAATGAATATAGTGGCCTGAGGGGAATTTAGCAGGACTAGTATGAGACAATCTCATATATCAGCTTCAGCTTCATCTTACATGTCCTGACTTTTTCTCAAAGTCTGTTTATCTCTGCCATATTTCGAATAAGAACTTTGCTGGAACATTGTTTATATTTCTGAGAACAACTTTTTGAAAAGAATTTTGAGAAACTGCAAGATCCTAGCTGACCTAACTGGGGAACTTCACTGAATTTTCACAATATCTGCATATATATATATTTTTATATATATAGTCATTCAGAGTGGTTTGGTGTGAAATGCACCACTCTAGAGAAACGCTAAAAAGTTAAAAATGCTGATTAAAAAAGTGTAGACTATTTAATTGGAACTACAAATCCAAAGCATTTAGTGCCACAAAAAGTTACCTTACAGAAAGCTCTTACATGCAATAATATCCTGCCTGAAGCCTGAGACACTGTTTTACATTAGTTATAAGATAATCTTTAGGCCTTAACATATCTTTAAAAATTCATTCATGATGGAGCGGTACATGCAGAGTGTTCTCAGGCAAAATAGTCCACAAAGAAAGGTTTTTTTTTTTTCAGATCATTGCAGATACAAACTCAGAAGGCATGTGTTGGTTCACTGGTCATTTTTGATAGAAAATAAAATGGCTGCATTTGTGTTGTAGGCATCACATCTTCTGGTTCCTATCACCACCACTGTAAAGAAACATGAGTTGGTAAGGTTTTCCATAATGTACCATTTCTCTGAATGACTGTCTACTGTCTCAAGCATTGAATTATGCAGGAACTTTGTTACTTTATAAAAAAGTTCTTATGAGATTTCTGTTTCTTCTAATTGTTGCAGTTGATACTGTGTATAAACCTTTTTTGGGTGTAGATACTGTCTCCTCTGTGTAAAGAATGATGAAAAATTAGTTATTTGTATTGTTTTGTCGCTGTCCAAAAAAAGATGCATCTCATCCCATTTTTATTTTTCTACATTGTTTCAACATGGCAGCTGTCCTTTACATTGTGTGAAAATTTCATGATGAATGGACTGATAGAAATGCTCCAAAATTACTTAAAAAATTAAATCTTTTTACATTTATTTCCATTTAAAGTTAAAAACTTATTTGCATTCTCTTGTAAAGTTACTGTTGTGGAGATACTTACATAAATTGTATTACCACCTCACCATCCTACTCACACCTCTGTTCCATACTAGATCAAATGGAATGTCAGTATCTTCTTCAATATCTTGAAGAAGAACTTGAAGAACTTCCCTGTACTATAAAGGTTCTACACCAGTTACATTTGTTTGCTAGTGCCGTACGTTCAAGCCAGGAACCATCTAGGAATATGTAGCAAACAGGGACTAAAGACATAGACTCAGTCCAGAGAAGTTTTGGACTTGCCAGAGAGATGAAGATGCATTTTTGTAGACCAATATAGTGAGGAATGGGACGGTTCAGCTTGTATAAGCAGCAGACACATTTTGACATTCTGAATCGTTTCCCAGATGCATTGTAGGGTTACACAGCCGTTTGGGCCTATAAGGAAGCCTGAGGCCTGACCCATCTGCGTCTCCTGTCTGCTTGACCAGGAGAGGGCTTCTGGACGGCAGTACTCAGGGGGGCTTTATTTCAGCATGAGGGAGAAGTGCCCTGCTTTTCTTCCACCTATCCAGCTCCAAATGCACACCACATGATCATTTCTCCAATCTTCTTTTTTCTTTCTTTCTTTTTTTTTGAACTCAAGCTGTGTTTCTTTTTTCTCCGAGTGATTTTTATCACCCGGATTATGACGCCTTACTCAACATCTCCATCTCGAATGATGAATGAGCACCGTAATGCTTTAATCTCGCGACATCCGCGCCGCGCGTCAGACCGACAAGGCAGAGTAAACATTTAGATTAAACAGTTCTTTTAAAAACCCGCACCGCAACTCCAAAAAAACCTAAATAATAGCTCTTGCTCAAACAGTAATCCTATCCCGGCGAATGCTTCACCTGTGCGAAGAATCCTTCCGAAATGAAAGCGGAGCCACTTTCATGCAGCTCCACCTGGTGGCTGAGCCAAACTTCATCAACAAGATTGCTCTGGTTCTGATAGGAGCTTCTGAAAAACATCTGTTTTTTTTTTTGTTTTTTTGGGGGTTTTTTTGTTATCATCTATGCATGTGTAAAATATTTCATAGTGAGGGATCTGTTCCTCCTGGCCCAGATCCAGGTCTCAAGCTCCAGTCGAAATGGCTGTCCGGAAAAGAAAAAGGACAATATCAACTGTTTGTTGTCGCTACAAACCCTGGGCTCATTGCCGCTTGCTCTTCAAGAGCATCTGGCTATCGTTAACCATGGCTGCTGCTTCGCTAACCCCAAGCTGTCGACATGTGGTGTAACTTTTATAGTTTGGAAAGATAGCAGAGATTAGATGCTCATAGAACACAATGCATGGCTCTAAACCAGAGGCTTCTTCATACCCCAAAATAGAGTTTCTAGCATTATTTTTCTTAACCCCTTAAAATTCCTTTTTACAAACTAAGGCTTATTATTCAGTAACTACAGGGACTTCAATGCAAGTGGGCTGAGCTATTCTTAGGTTATAGAAGTATGTAATAAATCTTTGGCCCCGCCAGTTGGCCCTGGCCATTTAAAGGGTTAAATAATGTTCTATTAGAGTGATATTTGTCATATATCAGTGCAGTTATGGATGAGGGTGAAATGGTGTACAACCTACACCCTCTTTTTTGGTGAGCCTTATGGCACAGAGCTGCACTGGCCAGGGCTGCAGCCACCTGCAAATTACAACTTAGTACTCGAAGAGTTAAGAATGTGTTTCTTTCAGACTATTGTTGGAGTGTGCGGGTCGGAGGGGGGAGGGGCCAACAGATTCTGGTAAGAGGCTTTAATCCCCCGGCTGTCAAGCCCAAACCCTGCTTGACGTCCTATTGATGTGTAACAGAACAAAACAGTGGGCCCCTCGCTAAGCTCCTGCCCGGGCCCCATTCACAGCGACAGGAGAGCAAATTCTTCAGCTGCACACAGCTCTCCCGTCTTAAAGGGGAACACGCCAAACCCTCCAAACAAAACAACACAACACCGAGGTGGAACATACAAATAGCCAATCCCTGTCGAGAATGCAGGGTGGGGAAGAAGAGATCTTGAAACTTTCCGTTTCTTTTTTCCAATCTAATTTTTACAAAAGGATCTTTCCCAAACCATGTACATCAAGCAAAGATACACTGAGCAACTGCTCAAAGTCATTTGAAACTCCCTGCTGTATTTCAAACTGATATTTGTAAAGAAGCCATGAATTTAATAAATGAAATGCATTTCATGCTTTATCACTTCAGGAAAATGATGCTGCTGTGTCAAATGGAAAATCTTCTTCTTAAACAAAAGTATAGCTAATTTCCTCACAGTTATGTACACATAATGCCAGATCTACTCATGCTCAAAAATGCAGGTACAAGGCAGAGAGGCTATTTTGGCAAATCTTTATTAGTGTACTTAGGGTCTGGAAAATGAAATAAGGCTTAAAAGTACAGCAAGTTCCACATGACCTCCTCAGCATCAGTCGATTCTCTGCACAATATGGAAACATCCGGGTGTCTCAATGGGGAGGAACACCTTGATATTTCCAGTAAACTTGATCTTAATACAAATTGCACTTTAGGCTACTGCTCAGAACCCTAGATTTAAAAAAAAAACTGTGGACTGTAATTATAAACAAAGGCTAAATGATCTTGAGCAAAAAAATCTAGTTGACTTGATTCAATCAGGAAAAATTCATTCTGGTTAAAAAAAACAAACAAACAACAATAATTTGCTATATGTAGCTGTAATATCAAGTCTTTGTATTTTTTTTTTATTTATTTTTTTTCATTTTTAACATTTTATACTATTTGAAAAAGCCAGCTGGCCTTTATATGAACATTTCATGATGAATGGACCCATAGAATTGATTGAGTCCAAAAATATTAATTCATTAACCACTTCTATTTCTGACATTGGACACATAAGGCCTTTTGCATTTTCAGCTTAAGGGACAAAAAGTAGAAAATCTAACAGAGAATTTCACTTAAGGCTCAACAACTAAATGTAATGCCAATGTTTTCAGTACTTAGTGTGATTGTATGATTAAAGTGCTAAAAGGCTGTAGATAAATCTACAAAAATCGAAACCTTCATCAAAAGTGGGTTTGGAAAGAAGGCCAAATTCACAGAATTTAAAATCAGCATTAGAGCAAACTAAAAGCAGCCAGTGAGGATGATTGTGTGCATATGAGATGCAGCTTGTTTTAATCAGACAAACCCGCTGACCAACCACAGCTCTAATGCTCCAGGTTAACAGATGCATATTCATGATATGTGCATTCAAATGCATAGACATGAGGAACAGACCCAACCCCCCTCTACTGCCTATTACTTTTTGAATTAATCTCTTCATTCAGATAAAAGAAAGCACAGTGGGAGATGCACATGCCTCAATTTCAGATTCAAAATACAAAGGAGTGAACAACACAAAATGTAGCAGTGTCCAGATTCTTATTGGACCATGATTTGGGCTATAACTGTCCTATAACACTTCTCTGACAGATGACATAGACTTGAACTTTCCCATTATGTAGCGTAAGATGTTGAAACAATGCAAGATTGTACCTGCTTAAGTGTGTCAAACACAGCGCACAATCTTACTAGAACTGGACTGACCATCAGCTCTTTTCACTGAGAGCTGTGATGTGCAGACACATACGAATGTCAGAAGTACAAAAACACTTGAGTAAACACGGATGGATTGTGACCATTTGTGAATCTCTGGACAGACGTGGGTTTGTCCATGTGCTCGTGTAGAGAGATTAGCAGGCCCATCACATGAATCCCTGCACACCCACACGAGTTCTGAAAATAAATATTCATTGTGCAGGGAGTAAAGCCATAAAGAGTATGGTGTGAACCTCATCTCTTTCTCATAATCGTCCAGGCTATTTAACTAAATCCGTCTGGTTATTCAGTCAAAGTCTCTATTTTGGCATTTCTCCCAGACTGCTGTCTAATTCTTGTCCATTTGGAAAAAGTTGTAAAGAAGCTAAGCCACCTCGTGATGGCGTTATTACGATCAAAACCGTCTCGTTGTTTTACACTGGAAAAAAATTAGAAAGGAAAGTGCCATGAGAAAGGCCCACTATCATGTGATGTAAAGGGTATCAGCATATAATGGGCTTAACAGTATCCCATAGAAATCTATACAAAAACATACAGAAATTTGGAAATAACCTTAATAAACCTGTCAAAATAATGAATAGGGGAAACAACTGTTTTAGTCCACACTGCTAGAAAAACTAGCATAGACAAGCATAGCTGGTCACCAGCAAAACCAGCATATCGTCACTGTCGGGCCAAAACCTTGCATAAAATGGTAACTTTTCATGAAAATGTTCTAAACCTTCAATGGAAGTTAGTGAAAAAGGTAATTTTTATTGGTTCATCCATCACAAAGCTTTCACACAATATAAAGGTGTTTTCAATGGAAGCTGGTCTTGCTCATCACCAGCAAAGCCAGAGTTTTTTGTGTTTTGGGTGCTGATACATTGGACAACCAGCATAACCATGCTGGGCGACCAGCTAAACCTGCTATGACAACTTTAGACCAGTGTGGAGTTCTGTTTTTTTGTTTTTTTTTCAAGCTTTTAAAGCATTTGACCAAATGCTCACCTAAAAGAAGACTAATGCTAACACCTCCAACATGGAGTAGTGCAGGATTTATCTTGCTCTGTTCCTAACTGACCATTGTGCACTTTCATTAGACATTTTAACATGTCACTCAAATCAGTTCAAACTGCCATGCATAAGCCCAAACCACAATTCCATTTTCACTTCCATTTTTCAAAACATTTCAGATCTTTCCTTTCTGTTTTTAACCGTTTAAAAAGCTAGGCTGGTCTAGTCTCGACTTCCCTAAATCTATGGTCAGGGTGAAAGTAGACAAGTTATTAAAGAAAAAAAAAAAGATTTTACAAAAGTGTCTATCCAGATAGTGAACTGATTTTGTGTGCAGGCTGCCGCCACGCTAAAACTTCACCTTCTCTTTACGTTCCTGGCTTTTAAACAGGCGTAGTGCTGCTCCATTATTTGTACTCTTGTGGCCTCTTGTGGTCAGTGTTATATTGCCATTACTTTCAGTGTTCATGGCCCTCCCTCACTTCCAGTGGATCCTGGATGTGCAGAAGGTCCCTCAACTTCCAAATGAATCTAGTTCATCATTAACCGTGTTTCATAGCCTTTCTCCTTACTAGGAATAAATATGTTCATAATTAAAATAAGAGCATGAAAAATGGCTGTGGTGGACGTTTGTAGAGTCTAAGAGGACACCTCAACTGTAGACATTTCACTGACAGTTTGTAGTGAGAAGCTATTTTCAATTTTCTTGGTATAACCATCTGAAAGGGGAAGTAAATGGCCTGGCCTGATACTGCTTGCATGACAGCTGAGGAAGTCTGGTGTAAATCAAACAGCAGTGACTCACTTCCAGAGAACAGTGATTGAGAGTATGGTCACCTTCCCAGTAACAGTTTGGTGTGGTAACAAAACAGAGGAAACAGTTGCGTGGAGTCATATTTGATGTTTCCATAGCGAAAGAGGTGGGATGAGTAGAATAAACACATAGTCAAGTGCTTCAGTCAAGTAATGATGAAAGTAGCCAGAAAAAAACAACACAAAGACAGAATAATAACATTTTTGTTAATATATACTCATTCTTACTACAACATGTTCCAAAAAAGTTGGGACATGTGCATTTACACACTATTTTGTGAAATTGTGATACACTCCTGCTTGATTATTAAAGGAAAATCAGGAAAGGCCCAGGGCTTAATGATCAAGGATGGGTTTGAGGTTTGTCACTTTGGCTAAAAATTCGTCAGTGACAGTTTAAGAAATCCAACATTTTAAGAACATCATTCCACATTGAGTGACTGCAAAGATTTTAGAGTTTTCACTCTCTATGGTGCGTAACATTATTAAAGGAATCCGGTGAAATGTGAATAAAGGACAAAGCCGATAACTACAACTGAACGCCAGTGACCTTTATTTCCTCAGACGGCACTGTGTTAAAAACCAGCATGCTTCTGTGATGGATATCCCCACGTGGATTTGGAAATACTTTGACCAACTGTTGTAAATAAACATTGTTCATCACTGCATCCACAAATGCAAGTCTAGATTGTTCTATGTACAGCAAAAGCCACACGTCAACAACATCCATAAATGCCACTCAGGTAAAGTGGACTAATGCCTAGTGGGAATGTGTGTTGTGGCCTGTCGAGTCATCCTTGCAGATTGTTTATAAAGATTATTATGGGAATAACTGAGGTTTGTCCATTGCAGAAAAGTCACATGTGAATAAACATGTAAAAAATGTGTTACCACATGTGATCACATGAAAAATTTGATCACATGACAGCATGTTTACATTCACATTCATGTTCACTTGTGAACACACAGTTTTTGCTCACTTCACATGTGAAATATGTGACATTTCTATAAGGGGTAAAAGTAACTGAGTTAAGTAATTTACTTATACTTGAATAATAGTAAAAGTCATCACTTGAATATATTCAGAAAAGTACAAATCCATCAAATCCAGTGTTACTTGAGTGCATGTAACTACCCACCTTTGCATAGAGAGCATTCAGGATTACTGGATGTCACTTTCCTTCTGTTTCCTCTATTTAAAACAAGTACTAGTACACTAGTACAAGTGTTAGAACATGCTGTCAGGAATGCAATGACCCTTTAATCATTTATTTATTGGTTTATTATTATTAGTTGTCTGATCACATGATCGTATGTCTGTTTTAACCCTTTATATTTGAGAGCAAAATCTAATTGATGTCTTAGAGACAGTGAGGCATTTGTAGTTCACTATATGATTAGAGAGCTGTTTTTCTTTGGTTTGGAGTCAAGCCATAACCATTGTCTTGCGAGTTTGGACCGTGCATTCAACATGTGGTGGTAGCATACTGACTGAGGGAGGGCAGAGAACTCTAAGAGCTTGGGCTGGAGCTCTGGGTGGCTTCTGCTTGTAGCTAGAAGGCCAGACCCCCTTTGTAACTGTGGTAGGATTGTCATAGGACTGAGGAACAGGGAGGTGGTAAAGATTGCATGAACATCGTTATGGGAAATGGAAGGTAAGGATGTGAATTTATAGGGTGTTAGATTAAATGGAGGAGGGGTTTCAGGCATGTTCCTCCCCCCATACTTCCATAACTCCATTTAACTCCTGCTTAAGTGTCATTTGCCTCTCTTAAAACCTTGAATTTAAACATATGAAACCTCTTGAATTATTTTTCTGGTGTCGATATAATAATATTGAATTCAGTTAGATATTATTGAACAAAATATCAGCATTCATTTTTCACAAGTGATTCCAAACTTTTGAAAACTAGGATATATTAAGGAACAACCAAAATAGGAAGAGCTGACATTCAAGCACAAATCTTATTTAAAAAGTTACTGTATTTGTATAAACAAACTGTTTCGGAATACTTAGTTTTTTGTTTTTTTGGGGGTTTTTTTTGGATTTTGGAGGGGTGGGTTGGTGGGTCAACAATGGCAAACAGCACAGGCTGGGATGAGGAAAAAATGCATCTAAAGGTTTTAGTTTTCAAAAACATATTTATCAGTTTTGGTGGTAGGATGGTAATATGATAATAACATTCCCTGGAATTTAATTTTGCTCAAAAGCACTATAATTCATAAATTACATGTTTCATTTATTTAAATATTCTTCTATTTCTTACAAATAAATAATTAACTCGTCTGGGAATGTTTACATCTTAGCTGCGGTTGTGGTTCAATCCAATCATGGCTTCTTTCCAGAAATTTCTGCCAATTTCTCTGGGCCAAATTGGTTCACAGTCAGTCCACAAAGTTTGCCTGCTGGACTTGGCAAAAATAATCGCTACAGTAATCCCTCTGTAGATGTCACAACTGAAGGTCTTTGTGAATATAAAATATTAGAATGCCTTTGCTTGGAATAACACTTGCATTTCTGGGTTTGTTTATGAGTGTAAAATATCATTAATGATTTCCAATCATCCAAAACTGCCATCTCAGATTCAAAAACGTCTTTATGATGATTTTAAGTAGAGCTGGCACACACTGATATTGAAAAATTACATATCGGCTTATACCCATACTGATCCAATAAATATTCTTCTTTAAAATCTACTAAGCTTTAACATGAGCTGGTTTTAATTCACTTCAGATGAGCATATTGTACAGAAGCCATGGATTTGCATGGTTTTTTACTCAGTTCTTCTAGTGATAACATGCTATTTTCATTTGTTTCCTCAAGATCTTGTGATAATTATATCGTTATCACAACATGAACATTGTTTTATCGAGATAACATTTGTTATGTTGTGATAATGGCATAAATATCTTGAGATAGCTAACATAGCTAACATAGCTAACACATAATGGAAGTTTAGAGCAAACTAGTTTAGGTGCAAACTGCAGGCCTAAATCATCACACGTACCTCACTCACAGTTAACTAATCATAGATAGACTTGCTGACGTGAAACTTTCTGAAACTTAAATCTGTAAAAAGGACAAAAGTATGGAAACTAAGGCTTCACGATGGCTGTTACTACTGTTTAAAGCTATGCAACATACTTCTGTCCATTCTTGTAAATAACATTGTGTCATACAGCAGTGTGTCAGGCCTGGTGTATCTTCCTCAAGGACTTGTGGGCTATTAAGCATGAAGTACATCAAAGTTTCCAGCAGATGGCGACAAATCAACTAACATTAAACAAATCAAGTTTTCCCCCAAATATCCAGCAGATGGAGCCAAACCGTAATTTCACTTCCCTATTCCTACTATTTTTTTTACTGGTACCTGGGTTTTCTCTTTCACACACAAATTATGTAAACATAATAATAAATCTATTGCACACTGAGAGGCTAAAAATGTTTGATTAAATTTTTTGGACCTGATTACTGAAATCAAAGCTATTTTGTGTAAAATAATGCATGCAGGGTTCCTTTAAGGGGAATTTTGCCTTGAGGCAAGGTTGTGCAGCTATAGAAAGAAATACAAGGCATCATCTAAGATTTTTTTTTTCTACTTCTATTTAGAACAAAGCCATGTAACTACACAATGTGCTGATCTTTCAGTACTAAAAATGATTTAAAACCACACAACAGTTATGTTAAAACGTTATGTTAAAACGTTAAAAAAAGATTTTCAAGTAATCAGAATGTGCTTTCATTTTCTAAATGAAACTGATGACTGACATAAGTATAACCTACTGCCTGCTTATTGCTACATGACATTGTCTGGAAGGGTATCTGTACACCAATATTGCACACATATTAATGTGAAATTAGTTTAATTTTTCAAAAATTACAAAAAAATCTTAATGAAAAACTCACTCTAAAATAGCCGCATAGGTGACACTTTGTTATCTACTTGCTAAGTTGCTTTTAAGCAACAAACATTTCAGTAACAGATGTGAATCATATTGTTGGACGGAAGAAAAAAACTTGTTTGTTACCCTGAGGCAACATTGTGCAACAGAAGGTTAAGAGAACAATTCTAAAACTGAAACGCACAAAAGAAAGAAAGAGACTAAACTGTGACCAACAATCACAAGTCGGTGTAGACAGCCTGTGAAAATGATGATGATTACATGTAGAATAAAATTCTAGGGTCTATTTAAGGTAATATAGAAGACAACTTTGTTTACACCTTACATGTATATGATTTGGCTAAACTGCTAGTGCTAAAGAGACACTAAGAGGCTAAAATGAAAAATGTAAATATCGTATCTTGTAAACTTACTCGCATCCAAAGCAGCATCACTCGAGTGAGATTTTCCAGTTGAAATTCTAGGAAAACCCTCTTCTGATGATGTATTTTGAAGGTGGGAGGAAACTACAGAAGTTTTGCGGTGGATTTTGGGGACACTTTTTTTCTGCTAGCTAGTGAATGCAGAAAAAGGCCAATGCAATGCTGCTAACATTACTGATAGGAAGCTGAATGTCTTACTCCAATTAGGTAACTGTCTTTAAGCCATCATTAAAAGAAGAAAATGTATTACTCAAAGACAAAAAATCCCCAGATGAGCAGGACAAGAAGCTAAAAGCTAAAGTTAGCAGGGTACCTGGCTGTCTAGATGCTCTACCACAGTTTGGCTTATTTTCTTTGTTTAAAAGGGTAAACACGTGTCTCTGGTGTCCATTTTGTGTTGAATAACAATTTTGTTCAATAACTGATGTAAGAGTTATGCTAATGTTAGCGTGTTTGTATTTATTAGCCTCTAGATCAGTGGCTAAGCTAGCAGTCAGGGTTGGATGACACCACAGGGATTCTCAATGGTTGTATGATGTATTTGTGAAATGCTGGGTATTGGAGTGAGTGAACATTGATGAATGGGAACACAAAAACTATGTAAAATCATAAACTGTGAAAGCAATGAGGCAAGATGCAATGCTATGTTAAAGAATACGACGTAACTTGACAAATAATATACTAAACTCTAGTTTTAGGCTGGAATACCCCTTTAATGATTGAGGAGACAAATCCAAGCTTAGCCAGCTAACTCTTTAAAACAATTAAACAAGCTGTAGACATACTGTCATTTAACATGTTTAGTTGTCTCAACTGATGCAGAATTCTAGGAGATAATGGTGCAGAGAGACTAACCACTCGCAACTCAGATGTGTTTTTACATAAATACAGGGCAATATCATAAAAAAACAAAGTAGACATATTGTAACTGTAGCACCAAACAAGGTTAAAATTCAGCCACTGAGCCACTTTATTGTTCTCAACAGGTTGGCACCTATTAGCCTGCTGTACTTTGTCTGTTAAGCTTTTAAGAAAGAGCACCTGTTCAACTCAGAGACACACTCTACCTCTTTAAAGAGCTTTTAATTCAGGCTGACAGCAACAATCGATACAGAGCTGCTCCCAAAGTCACAGACTTAATTCAGTACTTTGATCTTTTGCTCCCCATGTAATATGATTGCAGTTTATAACAATGTGAAAGAACCGTCCTCATACCCATAAATATTTTTCTTGTAATTTATTGTTTTCCCTTGAAGCCCACTAGTAACATTTATGTGGTTTTATGTACTTAAACTCATAATTCATTTTTTGCATGACTATTCTCCAAATGCTCTTTTTCCATAAGAATAAAACAGATTGTTTTGCTTACCTTTAAGACTGGTATATGTAAATGAGCTCTGTATTGTGTCTTATTTGAAAAGCAGTCATTTGTATACTAGAGCACTCTTATATTTAAAAAATATTTAATATTTAAATATATTTAATGATATAGACCCTTTCAGGAGCTTTTGAAATGTCTTTTCGGTAACATTGTACTTCAAATCTGCTACATAACGCTGACATAACCATAGTGTTGTAGTCAAGACCACTAGAGGTGAGTACTTGTCAAGACCACGACCTAGACACTTTGAGTCTGAGTCACGACTGAAACCTGGACACATTGAGTCTGAGTCAAGACCGAAACCTGGACACATTGAGTCTGAGTGGAGACTGAAACCTGGACACATTGAGTCTGAGTCAAGACTGAAAACTGGACACATTGAATCTGAGTTAAGACTGAAACCTGGACACACTGAGTCTGAGTCAAGACTGAATCCTGGACACATTGAGTCTGAGTCAAGACTGAATCCTGGACACATTGAGTCTGAGTCAAGACTGAATTCTGGACACATTGAGTCTGAGTCAAGACTGAAAACTGGACACGTTGAATCTGAGTTAAGACTGAAAACTGGACACGTTGAATCTGAGTTAAGACTGAAACCTGGACACATTGAGTCTGAGTGGAGACTGAAACCTGGACACATTGAGTCTGAGTCAAGACTGAAAACTGGACATGTTGAATCTGAGTTAAGACTGAAACCTGGACACATTGAGTCTGCATCAAGACCAAGACTTTGTAGTAGGTGAGTCTGATCAGGAGTGGTGAGACTGAGGCAAGACCAAGATCAAGACTTTTTGAGAATACAAAAAAGAAGAAAGGAAAAAAAAAAACTTGTTTGTAGTTCATTATACAATCATTCTCATTCATTAAAGATGACATACACTATATGGCCAAAAGTATGTGGACAATCCTCTTAATTACAGAATTCAGGTGTTTCAGCCACACCCATTGCTAACAGATGTATAAAATCATGTACATAGTCATGCAATCTTCACAGACAAATACTGGCAGTAGAATGGGTCGTACTGAAGAGCTTGGTGACTGTCACATTTGCCCTGCTATATCTGCCCTGGTCCACTGCTATTATTGTGAAAAGGAAGTCTTTGAGCAACAACAGCTCAGCCACAAAGTGGTAGACCACCTAAACACAAGAGAGGGGGTGCTAAACTGCATAGTGCATAAAAATTGTCTGCTGTATCGCCAGGTAGAGAGCTCCAAACTGCCTCTGGAAGCACCATCAGCACAACAACTGTGCATCAGAAGCTTCATGAAATAGGTTTCCATGGCTGAGCAGCTGCACATGAGCATAAGATCACTGTGCGCAACAGGATGCTTGAATTTTGGAACCAATGACCACCAACGAACAAGTAAGACCCAGTTAATCCATCATGAAAACATCACCTAAATCCTCAACCAGCAGCAGATTTTATTTAAACATGTAGAGAAAGGAATCACATAATGTTTGATGTCATGACAGCTTATGCTATGCTAACGACGATTGTCATGATGATTGATGGCAATGTTAACATCACACTGTTAAATTAATGCACAGTCTGCCGTGACATTCTTATGGCATGCTTTTGTCCATGTTACGCAGCAGGGTTCATCTTTTCCATGAAGGTCATAATCATAGATATGACAGTTGTTCTGTCAAGCAACCATTTTCCTTTGCGTTCAGGGCTTGGAGTCTATGTTGCAGAGATTTAGAGTCTATCAAACTGTGTGTACCTTCTCTGATTGTACACACAGTCCATCATCCTGGCCTGACCTTTACCAGACAGCCTTGATCTCCAGCCGGATAACACTCCATTCAGTCCCGTACATTATTCACATGCACTGACAAAAACCTTTCTGCCTCCTTTCCCAAGGTGACTTACAACTTGAAGTCCATCACAAAGACTGACGGCTGCAAAAAGCCCGAGTCAGCAAACGGCCGTGTATTAAGCTGCCGAGCCAAAACCCCCATGCTGAGCTTATGAGGTATCCATTTTAAAAGCTAATGCGGGTGTCACACACACTCTCACACGCACACACACATACACACGCAAAAACACGATTCAAGGTGAACGTGATGATCTAACGTGCTGAGACGAGAAGCTCCAGAATGATCCCTCTACATGCATGGACAGCTAGCTACACTCATAATAAAACCAAAAAGAACATGAAGCAATCATTGTTTTTCTCTTGATCAACAGTACTGTGCAAATGTCAGAGACTGACTTTTATTTATTTAATTTCCAGTTAAAATGACCATTAAGTACAAGTTATTAATTTTTTAGCATTGGGAAAAGGTCAGTCTTAGAAGTTGGTCGCATTTTCTGCTTTTTACAATCCAAGTAATCCCAAACACATTTGACCACTCTGGGGTGGTCAGTCCACTGTTCTGAGAACACCAGCAGACTCAAAGTGTTGAGTTGTCTTGTCACAGTAAAAGAATGGACAGAAACACCTGTGGATTTTTTCAGATCTGAAGTAAGAGCGGAGCTTGATTTTCTCCTCTCTCTCAAAGATGAAAGCTTTAAGTGCTGTTTATCCGATGGTGGCAGTTTTGATGGGCTACCAGGTCTTGTATGGTTGCTAGGAGTTCAATTTTCTCTATGTCTTTTAATGATTTTTTTAACTCTAGTTTGGAAATTTCCACTTTTCTCTTATTTTCTTTTGACTTTCCCCCTTTTTTTTGGCAAGTGGATTATTTTGTCTCTAATCTCCACAGAAATATCTCCTCAAAATTCAATAACTTGTGCTTAATGGCTGCTTTGACTGGAATTGAAATAAATAAAGGGTGTTCTCTGACTTTTGCGCAGTACTGTAATTGATCAGTTTAGTCAGTAAAGTTGTCAATGCATGCTTTGTTTGACGTGCCCAAAGCAATTTTTGGAGTGTTTATGGAGCAACATGGAGCACCATTGTGCAATCCTGCAAACTGCAGTGTTTTTGTTTTGCTCAGCTCTGCTCTAAACTGACACCAAACAGATTCACACACTGTTAAGGTCCATCTAAAATAAATCTCATCATCATTTTTAAATTTACGGTCTGCTTACAAGGGTGGGTGATGTAGAAAATAAAATAATATACAGCACTGCAAAACTTGAAGACAGTTACACAATACATGATACTTAGAGATAATTTCTTTTTCTAAGACTCAAACAGAAAAAAATGCACCAGCGAAATAGTGGTTCAACATTTAAAAAAGGCTATAAACAATTAAAGTTGTATGCAAAATGATGGTACATTTTATGTTTTATAACTGTATTGTTTTTTTTTTACCCATGTTTTAAACTTAATAGTTTCTAATAGTAAATAAATAGAAATTGTGCACTAACATTTGCTGAAAAATGCCGTATTGAAGTGTGGTCTCTGTAGAGGATGTGTTATAGCTTATTTTTACTTAGAAAATCAACAAAACCTGCAACATGATGAAGCTTTTTGCATACAACTGTATACGTATAATATAAATTTAAATTCAACACTGGCAAAAATAAACTATACAAATAGAGCAAAATGAAACATTAAATAATTGTTAAAAAAATAAATGCAATGACATTTTTTTTTTAATCATAGTAATTCTGTCACCTGCCTCACACTGAGCTCTTTATATATATTCACACTAACATGTCATCATTATTAGCTTCTAACAGTAGTCATTGCTGTTTGTGGATTTAATTCTCATTTTCACTGTGATTCACTCCTAACAATAGCCACTGGCTTTCACTGGTAACAGTGACTAATTTTCATTGATCTGTTTCTCACTGTTACTATGATAGGCTTCCAACAGCAGTCATTGGTTATTATTGGTTAATCTACATACTTCTATCCAATGACATGCTGGTCCTTTTCTCTATATTTAATATTGTATATTAATTGTACAATCTTATCCTCTGTTCATATTGCTCTTGTTGCGTTATTGTTTTGCTATATTATGTCGACCAGAGGAGGATGAGTTCCCCTTTTAAGTTATAGTTCCTCTCAAGGTTTCGCCCTTTGCTTGCTCACTGGTCCCGGATTTTCTGTAAAGTTGTTTCGTGGCAGCGCCTGTTATAAAAAAGTGCTATATAAATAAACTTTGACTTGACTTAACATGTCATAATAAGCTGATATTAGATCAGCGCCTTGTTGTGTGACCATTTACTGTACATTGGCTCTCTTATTAGTCTAAATCTGTCTTTTTTATAATGCGTGCAGTACAATGTTGTAAAAGTACTGACCGTATAGGGTATATATGGGGATATAATATCATTTTTCACAATAACACTTACTTCTTGTTAAAATGCCTACCCTTAGTCTGCAATAGAAGCTTTATTTTGCCTGCACGAAACTCAGTGCACTTGTACTTTTGTCCTGTGCAACCTAAACCACAACTCAGCAAACTGAAACAAAGGCCGTGTTCATACTTGCAGCCATTTTACATAGTCCTGTGTCCATTGTTCATCTCAGTTTGGACTAGTCATACCGCCGCACTGGCCAGCGACCGCATGAATGCAGAAAACAGTCAATAGACAAATGGCTAAGTACAAGGCCCGAAACAAAACTCTACATTACATGCTGTTTCCAATGAGTCACCCATCCAGTAATTCTTTTTCTAGGCTGACATTGTGCCTATTTCAGTTTGTAATTTATGCTAGTTCCATTGTAAGACTCCCCTGTCTGAACATATACCATTAAACCACTAACAGAAGTTAGTTTGCACTCTGCGGCATTAGATCATGGTCTCAGACAACAGCCCCACCGCAACTGTGTTTGGAGCCAGATGTGGACACAGCATAATGGGATTAGGATTATGGGATCTTCCCACGTCAGTGACATATGAAATATGCTGTTTGTGCCTGCATTATTTACAAAAGGAAAGTTGTTTTGAAAAGAAAATCAGTGGCAGAGACCAAAGTGGTAGGCATATGAGTCAGAGGCTGTATTCCAGGCACAGCACAGTCTTATTTGGAGTATCACTTTTGACAGTAACATATTCCACTATGTATTGCTCAGGGACAGAATCAAGTGACAGTGACAGAAGTGTCATCCTATGCTGTTGCCTTAAACACTCACTGAATGTGTCCCACACTGAGTTGCCAGTTCATTAGCCAAAACTAACTTGTATCCACACTCATTGGTCATTTTATCTGAAACATATACCATACAGGTGGCACCTTGTAGGTTTATAGTTATTGACTGTACCTTATGCACTTTGTCAGCCACCCTCTAGCCCAGGGGTGTCAAACTCAACCTATGAAAGAGCCATACTGAAAAACCTCTACAAATCTGTGGGTCAGAAAACATCTGTGTTTTGATTGTTAATCAATATTTTGTTATAACCTGAGCGGGTCATTGTTTATTCAGATATGCCAACACACCAACATTAAAATAAAGGCAGTTGTAGTGAACCTTGAAATATTACATAATGACTACATTAAATATTCAAAAATAAATAAATCAATAAATGAATAAATAATGGAATAGACTACAGTACGCTACATTACAATAGGCTACATTGCACTGTGCACCTTATGCTGCAGTGCATGCTGGGGATTGTAGTGCAGGACGCTGTGAAATGGTCTAATATTAATAGAAAATGAAAATAATTTCGTGGGCCACATAGGATTATGTTACGGGCCTGTGTTTGATAATTGGGCTCTAGCCCATCCATAAATGGAAAGAGACCACTATAAGACCACCACTACATTTGGGTGGCGGACCACTCTCGGCACAGCAGTGATGCCAACATGGTAGTGGTGTGTCAAGTGTGTGTTGCACTGGTATAGATTTTTCAGGCACAGCACTGTTGTTGGGGTTTTAGACACCTCAATTGAACTGCTGGGTTGAGAATAGTACACCAAGTAAATATCCAGCAAAAATTCACTCTGTGGTGAGGGAAGCAGCCCTATATCCCCAGGGTCCTATGTTCCCTTACTGAAATTTTCTAGGAAACAACTTTATGTTCCCATGGCCCCATGTTTCAGCCCAAAGTAAAGTCAGTCATGTCTCTCTGCAACTCCAGAAGCAGAACTTGTCCAGATACTATCGTGATCTGACACAATATTGATTTAGTTTGTTACTTAATATTTCAAAGCACTGACATTTGATTTGTCATTTTTAAACTCTGCTTAATGTAGTTAATCACTACATCTATTATACATTCCTACTGATGGGAACCTGTGGGAACATTGGCCCTTGGGAATATAAGTATGCTCCTGTGGTGGGACTCTGACCACTGATGGAGGACGGGTAAAACTAAGGTGACCAGATTTCTGAAATGAAATCCATGGACATTTTCATTTCTGCGGTCAATATATCACTAAAATATCCGATGTTTTTATCTATGAAATAAGAAAGGGGGACAGTTCCAGTTTCATGTATTTTGACCATTAATGTTAACCCTGAGCAGCATGCATGGGAATAAACTACAACACTTCTGTAAAAGATTTATATTTCTTGCTTTCCTTCTCACAAGATTTGTCACTCATTGCTTTTTAAAAAGGGTCTCAAAAGTCACTAAGTCTAGCGGCTTAGGCAGGGATACATTTACCACAAAATATTCAGTGGTTGTATGAGCCCATAATTTATATTGATATTAAATATTTTGGCAGTAAAAAGAGACCCATGGCTACTCAAAAAAGGCCTGAAGCTATAGTCCAGTAGCCAATCCTTATTGAAAAGTCTGTTCACTTTGCCATCTTTGTAAAGCCGCAGGGCAGTTAGTTCCAGTCATACTCTGATCTCTTTGAATGGGGAGAAACCAAAATATTTGAAATCACAGATAAAATCTGACAAAAACCTCATAAAATCTTAGTAACGTCTACAAACCTGTGAAATACAGTGCATCTTGTACCTACATTCATTCGTCAATTTCTCAGAAACAACTACCACCACTGTAACCCATCTGCTGCTGCACAATTTATCAGCCCCCACCTATCATGTATATCAGTGACAGGAGACCACCCCTGGACCACCACTGACCAGATAGTCTTGGGTTGGTGAACTATTCGCAGTACAACAGTGACAGAGTTCTTAGCTCAAATAACTCAATGGCCAGATGCAACACTTCACAAAGCCAATAGTTATAACTAGATTTTCAGTAGGTCTTTTTGTCACTAGAAGATTCTGCGAAATTCAAAGAATAAATGTAACCATAACCTTGAACTAAAGTTTAATATTAAACCTTGATTCAATTTATACTGAAAACATATTTAAACTTCAAACAGGAATAAAAGAAACAGCACAGTGGCTACTCTGAATGTATCTCAAGTTTAAAAAAAAAAAACAAACAAAAACACAACATGACAAAAATTCGATATGTCCTGAATGTTTTAGAGGTGCCAGAATTTCAGCATTGCTGTTCAGCTGACTCAGTACCAGAAAACAGCTTGCTTGCTGCAGCCATTCCTGACTGAGACTTCACACATTTTCTAAAGCAATAAAACACAAATTCTTCACATTAAAAAATGTTTAATACCAAGACAGCAAGCATACAAAAAACCCAATGTTCAAACCAACAACACAATTCCAGTGCAAATTCAAAGAATTACAAACTCTTTTTCAGTCTTCCAATGGTGCAAGAGAAGTTATCCAAGTATAAATACAGTTTCACGTTCATTAATAAATACATACATTCAAAATGTTGATAAATTACAGCAAATAAACAACTTCTGTTAATAAGTTAAAAAATAAGTTTTTCTATCTTTTCATTTTGGTCATATCTTCATGAAAATCATTCAAGCCAGAAAAATTGCTACAACTCCACAGGCCAATAGACAATAATGGTCAGTATATGTTCTATTTTCATTGTACTGAGCAAAATCAAATCAAAGTTCCTTAAATTTTTATAAATACTGTGGTGATATCTAAACATCTTTAAACAAAATATTTAAAATTTCAAAATTTTCGAGAGGGTATGATATTACACAGTGAAATGGTTAACAGCAAATAGACGTAATAATAAACAATTATAGAGCAAGTGTAAACCATTTTTTTACATGAATAAAATGGGGTAGAAAAAAAAAAAACATTGTGATGCCTAAATGCACTTTGGATGCAATTTTACACAGTGTACTATTATGTATGACAGTTATGTGCCTTCTTATTGTTCTCTTCTTGTCAGTCTAACGATTGTCCTCATGACAAACCCACCCCCAACCCTTAAAAAAATGTATTGACATACACTGGAATGTATGTGCAGCAACATAAGATAGTAACAAATAATGTACTTTCTGTGCTGCATTTTCTTTTAGAAATCCTCAATAGAGCCACAGTGTCCTCAGAAAACAAAGGAATAGCCTAATCTTTGGAAATAACCATTCAAATTGTATGTCAGTGAACATTATTAAACCTTATAAGTTCTAGATTGACCGTTTTGAACAGTACAGATTATTGTATTAAGCAGTTTATATACATAGATCACCATTACATATAAAACCTGCAATGAAGCAACATTAAGTATCAGCATTCTTCAAAAGCAAGCTGAGCCATTCACTGCAGAACGTAATGTGTCCCCAGCGGTACTCTGTATGTATGACTTAAACAAATGACCTGTGCCACTTCAACTTTCCAAACATTGTAAAAATGAACCAATATCAAAAGTAAAACATACCTTGTACCGTTCAATATGGTAAATGCAGTAAAATGCAGACTGTCGCCCAGCTAAAGCTAATCACACAGTACTATTGGTTAATGCTTAAATTTACAGGTCCACCGTTCAGAATGTGGCTGTTTCATGACAACCTCCTGTGTCCAAGTTTCCCACTCGAATCATAATAAAACGTTAAGTTGTTTAGGTTATTACAGAAAACAGAAAACTTGAAGTCAACTTTCATAATAAAGAAAAAGAAAAGGAATACAAAAAGGTAGGGAGAGATAAAAAGAGAGAGATAGGAAGTCTTCATGAGCACAGCAACACACAAGAGGTTGCTCTCAATCCTTCAAACAAATATGTTCCTCACATATTTTATATCTCAAGTGTGCTGTCCATCCCCCAGATAATAAAATAAAATAAATAAATAAATATTTAACATCTGTCTGTCAAGAATACTGTAGCCATAGCGCTTACTTGTATTCCCATGTTAACGTACCATTGTTGCTTCTTTTCTTACATCCTCTCCCCACCACAAATGCACAAGCTAAACCGATCATAGATTTCTCAGGCAATTAGCAACAAGATTACCCCACATGCTTGTGGTTTATGCATTATGAAAATGATACTTGAGATACTCACCCTAATAGAAGATGCTGTAATAAAAATGCACTCAAATGCATACTTTTATGCTACCAAACTGCTGTTGAGGGTGCAATCATAAGACAGATTCATAGAGCAAAAAATGCTGGAAGGTTTCTTTGTTACTTTTCTTTGTTGTCTACATATTTTCCAAGTCTATGTAAGAATGTGCTTCAAACGAAGACTCTTGGGAGCCAAGTGTCTCCTAAAAATTTCCAGTGCTGTGTCTCTTTATCTGAGGTACTCCTCGTCTGAAAGGCTGTCTGGGCTCTCATCTTCACTACCTTCCAACTCTGGTAGGTCACCCCACAGTAGTAGATTCAGTCCTAAGAGAGAAACCAATTATCTCCATCATAAACAGATCTGACATTCTGAACTTTAGTGACATACATTCTTGTGGAATATTAATAAAATAAACTGGATTATTAACACACAGAAACACAAGCTCAGTTCCACACAGATGTCCAAAAGTATACAGACAACCCTTGTGATGGATTGTGAGAAAATCTGCTGTAAACAAGGATAAGCCCCCTCTAAAACCTACCCCTAAATTAAAGGAGGGGGGCCTTTAAACCTTGTGAACTTCAGTTACATCCATGATCCATGGGTTAACAACAGGCTTGTCAATCAGACAATTTTGACGAGCACACCATCACCTCCTACTTTGAGTGCTGGCTTTGGTCGCTAATGGATTGGTTACTAAAATTCACATTCTGTTTGTTTTCATCCTAAGTCTGTGTTCCCACCCACATTTAGCCCAAAATTTCTCATGGATGTTTCCAGGGGCGTTCTCATTGTGAGAATATGTCTGGCCCTGCAAGACCAATTAGGCCAAGTGTCAGTTAGAGGGGAATAAAGAACCCCAACATTGCACTGTGGAGCAGCAGAACTGTGATCTCTAAAACTGAGCACCATCATATGTCTTTGGGATAAGCTGGAGCAGGGTAAGTAACCCAGAACTAATCATCCCACATTGGTACCTGACCTCACTAATACTCTTGTGGCTGAATGCAATCAAATCCTCACAGCATTGGTACAACATATATTGTAGATCCTTCCCAGAACCGTAGAGGCTGTTACTGTAGTGAAGGGGAGACAAAGTCCCTTTTAACAGGAACGTGGCATCAATTTTCTATAAACTTTTGGACATATAGTGTACCAGGGACTAAACTGCTTAGCCATAATTGTGAATAAGCTACCGAACACAAAAACAAAAATAAAATAACTATATTGAATCTTCACTTTGACATTGATTTCAAACCTGATGCATCCAGTCGGTTGATGGTTGACACAGCTTCACTGTTGAACATCCAGAAATGCCCATTGTTACAGGAGAGGAGGCAGGGCTTACATGGGGCCACCACGTGATACCCCACAACATTTCCACTGAACAGGCAGAAAAAGCCAGAAAAAGAGAGAAACAAAAACAACAGAGTCTGAACACAATGAGAATGAATAGCACAGTCTGACAAACAAAATGCTCAATGAGTGAGATGTTGGTGCAAAGTAAAAACATTAATCTAATAACTTATAGGGACACATTAGCACAACGTGTCTACATGGAACCCTTAATTCATCATCAGCATAACATTTCAGGAGTTTCATTATTTGAACTGCAGCTATAATCACTGACGCATAAGATCATGAAATTGATTGTTATATACCATTTTAGGCAGGCAATGTCTCTTAACTTGCATTTGCAGCTTTCTGTGGAATAGCAGCCTGCAACAAAGTCAACAGTCCTGTAGAAGAGAGAAAGAAAATCACTGTTAAAGGGGATTTTTTTTCAGAATTTCTGCATAATTCAAAGGTTAAAAACAAACAAATTTATTCAATGTTCTGAAGTAAAATAGTGCATGGTAGAGAAACTTAGATGCAGATTTATTTACAATGGTGGTGACAGTAAACAAGGGTTGTGATGTCTACAACACAAATAACAATTCTATTTACTGTCCAGAATGACCTACATGTGTCTCAAATTTTCCTATGTAATTTTACAATGGTAGTGATTAAAAGAACATTTTACCATTACAATGCCCTGCATGTATCTTTGTGCCATGAATGAATTCAAATATATACATTTTTTCTCTCAAACCCATCTTAAAACAATGTCTTTGGCATCAGACAGCACATTCATAAGCATTTCATGTAACAACTTTCAGGTAGGTAGCTTTTAGGGGCATCACATGTTTCAGATCTCTGGTTCCTATCAACACCACCGCAAAAAAAAAACTGACTTGGTAAGTTTTTCAAAAGGAGCGCTTCACATCAGACCACTCTGAATTACTTTGATTATATCTTAAAGTTTGAATTATGCAGAAAGAAAAAAAACGTGATTCCCTTTTTGACAGATCATGTTACTGGCAAATTCAGCCAGTTCATTGTCAATTCACACAATGCATTGACTGCTTAACATAAGAACGCTAAAATTTTAGAACATCATCAGCCATCAAAGCCATTCTTACCTGTTTGGGGGCATGTCAGTTGAGAACAGCTCGATTTCTGTATCAGCTAAAAGCACAGCTTTCATACCTCTCGTACAGAGGAGACTATCGCAGTATATGCAGTTCACCTGAGTAACGCATTTATTCTTAAAATTGGAAGTAGACATTATGCAGCTTTTTCTCAATGTGTACTCTTTTTTGTACAATTTACTGTCTCGACGCACCGTTAGGTTACTTAAAACTACAAATAAACTGTTGTCTACTTATTCCAGTTAATCACTACACCCAGCGAAAGCCTACTATACAAGTGTAACTACTGAAGATCTCAAGAAAGAAATGCAGATGTGGCTTGAACTGCCTCTAATTTGCAAGGTATTTAAACAGGATATTAGCCAGTTGGCTACGTAGCAACCGTTCTAAGCTTAATTCTAACCTCCACTGGTTGCTAACTAACTATTTGACAATCAGAGCTCTACACACCACAAATCTGAGACTAATAAATGGCCTACAAAACAGATGAACGCTACAATATAACAAGACAAACAAGGCAGTCAGTCAACACCAGCCTTTGTTCAAATCCAAGCTATAGCTAACGCTAAGTAGCTAGCTATTTTGCAAGCTAATACAACAGCGACAAAATATATCTAGACCTGTTAGCTACCAGTTTTCGAAAACGGTCTCGCTTAAGTTAAATCATGTTCGCGCTTAAAAGTACAGTTTTATCCATCGTCCTCCGTCGCTTCGCTAATCGCTCGTCTCTTGCTAAGCTAAGTTTGTTTACGTGCCCATAAAACCCTTTAACAGTCCGGCCACATTCGCTTCCTGAAACATTTTCAAACCGCTTCGGCGGGGACGCTGATTGGCTAAAAATGACCGAGTCCAAGATGCTATTGGTTGGCCCTTTTGCCCCTCGCTGATTGGCTAACGAAACGCTATTCGTGCAGAATAGCTTTTTAAAAATATTTTATTTTTATATATTTCTTCTTAACGAGTCATCAACTCCCTCTATTTTGCTCCGGATATTCATATGTAACACCGCGGCTCCTCAGTATTATCGTTATCTGCTGTTGAATTAAACCCATAATGTTGGCTACTAACTCACAAGTCACAATATCAATCCTGATATTAATACATGTAATATATGAGCCAACAAAAAAACGAAACAGTTTTAATATATAAATGTAAAATGGATTGTACTGCGGAATTGAGGGATTTCCGATCACATCCGCTTCATCTAGCCAATGGGGCCGGATGGGGTTGTCCACTGTGTCCATGAACAGAGGCGGAGTTAGAGTTAGAGTTGGGAAAAACTCCGAGATATCGGTCTGTTGAGCTACAGCTTGAGACAGAATTCTTGAATTAAATGAGTTTAAAGCGAGATGTTGTAAAGGAATGGAAATCGCCTGTCGAGGTAACTTCAGTGTTTGTTTAACTAGCTTGTGATTGTGGCTTTAGTGAACTAGGAGTAATCTCGGTTAGCGAAAATGTGAGGATGTCTTCAAAGGAAGGAAGCTCGACTTGGAAAACGGGCAAAAGGGAAGATTGAACAGCTCAAGCTTCTTTGTGAGAACTTTTGATCGAAGATTTACTGTTGACCTGTTTTATCTGGTAAACCGCGTAACTATACAGAAGCGGCAAGCTTTTTAGTTTTCTCGTTTTTTGACCATTTAGTTAATTACTTTCTAAAACCTACGTAAACGTACGTAGTGGGCTGTGAAATGAAATTCAAAGCAGCTTAGGGCTTTAAGCGGTTAACCTTTGCCAATACTGTAGTAGACTCCGTATATAGCTGTTAAAATGACTCTGTTGTGAAAAACACCCTGATGTTCTTTGTTACAGGTTGGAGGAGCGATGTTATACCCAAAACAGAGTGGGATTTAACCCAGCCCAGGTCTCGTCTCGGAGTACATCACACTGTCTTAAGGACTCTCCATTGAAACTCATTTTTACTCTGGTCGTACAGGTGTGTGTAGCTTACATCTCTGCGCGGTGGCAGGCAAGCGAGCTGATCCATGCTGGTCCATGCTTTCCTTCTAGCCTGGCAAGACCCTCAAGAAGACCCTCGTAGCTCCAGTGTGTCGCCGCAGACGGGAAGCAAAGCAGAAAGTTTGGAGGCTAACCGCAGCGTCTGACAGGGCTGCTGAGCAGTGGAGCTGGACGAGGGAATGAAACTCGGCGCAGTTCCTCTATCGCTTTCGCAGACACGTTCAGTCGAGTGAAGGAGCAGTCGCAGCTGATAATGCTCATAATGCGGGGAGACTGATCTTCGTTGTGAAACAGCGCTATTTCTTCTTCTGGATCGCACTAATTCCGACCCATATTCGCTTTTTTTGGATATCCTGTGCCGTATAGGTGGAAACAACCCTTTTTGTTCTTCTGCGCTTTGCTTCAGTTACAATACAAGGACGTCGCTGAGTGTTTCACGTTTAAGACAAACATGACGTCTCCGGCAAAATTTCGAAAAGACAAGGAGATTATAGCCGAATATGAAACTCAAGTCAAAGGTAAGTGTGCTCGTTCTGTCAGGAAAGGCCGTATTTCTGTCATAAAACATGATGCCGAGGTATGATAATCTAAATATCTGACATAATCTTATCAGCTTTGTGTTTTTCTCACACCTCAGATTTTACAGCCTAGCTTTGGAGGCAGCCACACAGGCTGAAAACTAAACTCTATCAGCGTGTGGAGCGTTTTTAAGAAAAAAGAAGCATTTATGCTGCTCCATAAAGTGCCAGATTCAACGATGGATACAGTAGAAGCCACGAGGCTGAAGTTGGCTTCCTATTCGCCAGCTTCTTGTTCGAATTTTCCCGTTCCACCTTAAATGGTGCAGCAGCTACGTCCTGGTGCCGAGGCGCCAGAATGTAACTGCTGCACCATTTAAGGTGGAACGGGGAAATTCGAACCAGAAGCTGCCTTCAGCTTCGTCTGCAACCCAAAGCACTGGGGAATGTGTAGGGCTGTCAGAGCCACTAGAACTAATATGACCAGCTGGATCGATGAGGGGCTATCAGTAACTTCATATTCAATTCATATTCATGCTTATGTTCCCTTATATGTAATACAAACGTGTGTTAAACTGTGTCTGCTCATGTGTTCCAAGTGTCTTCCAGTCAGCGTGGCTGTAGAGAGACACATCGACAAGGCAGGGCGTTTTCTTCCACACGGTGTGCTGCTGTTTTAAAGCGTTTTTCTCCTGCCCCTCAGTAACTGTGGAGAGCCACCCCTTGGACACCTAGCTACAGCATCTACTGTGTGTTTTGTGTTTTTCTGAGCCTTTGTTTTTGACTGTCGACTGAATTAATGAACAAGAACAAGCCCAGTTCTGGCACACCGCACTCTGAAAGGAGCAGCAGGCGTGATGCTCAGTAAACCAGTCAGGGGTTTTTTACTCCAGGAGGCATGTCCAGTCGAGTTCAGTCATGGTTTGGTTATAATGAAACTAGCCTCTCTGGATGAGTTTCCATATTAAGAACAGTGTAACATCATTTCAGATGGTGGGGACTGGCTTGACCTCAAGTTTCCCGTTTCCTCCAAGGAGGATGTGGAGTTTCATAAGGCGAAGGGAACAATACCTCCCTCCTCCCTTTACCCACCCAGATGTGATAGGAAGTGTTGCCTACTTTCCTATCCAGCCATCTGGATTTGAAAGTAAAGAGCTTATTTGATATCCAGGGGTTGATGGATGATCGTATGTTCTTTATGAGAAGGCGCACTTATGTGTGTCATGTGGTGTAATGTGCCGTTATGCATTAATGCACAGATCATAATCAAATGAGCTGTTTGTACTCTATTCTGTTTCCATTGTTCATAATTTTAAAGGAAATTGAGTGCAGTCTTCTATTGTGAACATGTTGTTTTTGAGCATAATCACAGTATTGGAAAAATCTATTATTTTCTGGTACGTTAACAGGAATGTATTGTTCTTTTTTTAATGCCATGTAAGTTGAGATGGCAGAATACCACCTTTTCTTTACCAATACCAATATCACATTTTTGAGTATTGACTGATACCGATACTATTTGATATTGCTTCTTTAAAAGCTAGCTATTTTTCACTTAAGATGACCATCTAAAAGCAGACCATAATGCTCAGACTACTTGAACATTCTAGTACTCCATGGGAAGAAATACACAGCTAAAAATATGACATTGCACAATGTAAGCGTGTGCTATTTCATGCTAGATTTGTTACACTTACAATGATGGTTATTTACTAAGCAAGGGTTCTTTAGTAAAGAAAATTGTTCTATGTAGAACCAAAGAAACCTTTGCATGATTAAATGGTTCTTTGCTATGTGAAAGGGTTTTTAGGCTTGATGGAAAATGCGCTGTAGATGGTTCTATATAGAACCTTTTTGAAAGGGTTCTATGTAGCACCAAAAAGGGTTCTTCTGTTGGTACAAGCTTGACATCGTAACAATAGTAGAACCCTTCGAAAGTTAGATTGCGCTTTTCCAAGCAGCTCCTGTTGCATTTGAGAGAAGTTTCACCAATATTGATTACCTGTTCAGTCGGGTATTGCTGACTTCAGTTGCACAAGTTTCTTTTGTTTTGGTGTTACTGAATAGGGGCCTTTCCTGGTTCTTTTGAGTCAGGACTTCAGAAGAACAGGGCTGTTTAATCGCTGGCCAAGTGACACAGTGGGTGAAGTTGAGGTCATTCTGTTCTTCTGGACTGTAACACCAGGAGCCTGTGAATGGAGCTGCTCAAAGTTAAATATCATTAGCTCGCCGCCCTAGGAGCAGCCCTTTATTTATTTTCTGAGGTACAATCACAAGAATTCCGCAGACTACAGCGAAGACACTTGTGGCTCCCTATTCTTCACTAAAAAGTTTCATGCTTGAGAGGTTTTACGGCCTTTATTTGTAGTTTTATCAATGGGAACATTTCTTTAAATCTCCACTGCGACAGCATAGATCTTTACCAGCCTTTATTCAACTGTTAAGCTCACGCTACCTCTAAATCCTTTTCATCCAATCCCTTTTGCTGTGGAGGAGCCGATTGTGCTGGAGCTGCGTTATTTAAAGACGCCTGTCTGTTGAATAATGGTCTTTTGCACCTTCTGGAAAAGCTGTGTTACGTCTAAGGCATTAATCTGCGCCCTGCAAAGAGCGCATATGTCTTCCTGTACAGAAAAAGGAATGTAAATCTATATCCCTGATATAAATATTGCACTATTATTTCCCTCCCTGGTTCCTTTACTCTTCATTTGCCGTCATTTAGGCTCATAGCAGTTTCCCCTCTGCCATTGGTACCCCTCCTCTCCACACCATGCGAGCCTTCAGCTGCTCTTCTATGAGAGAATTGGAAAATAACTACTTGCAGAATTTTCTTTTTTTCAGCTCAGTATTTCAAAGCCAGCGGCACAGGAGAGCAAGAATAACACGCACCATTTCTTTTCCTCTGAATGGGGGAGGGGGGCACCCAAAAACGACCCAGATTTTGAAATAAACCATTCCACGCAAAATGTCGCTTATGAATTAGTGACAGAAATAGGAAGCAGTAATTTGCATGGTGATCTATTTGTGTGTGAGGCAGGCAAACGTGAGGAGAATTGGAGAAACTCGAGAAGGTGTGAAAAGACAAATCAAGGCCCTGCACAGCTTCAATTATAATTGATTAGTAACAAGACTCAGTAACAATTGATTAATAACAAATTGATGAGGTTTATTGATTTCTGTGTTTCCCACTGCAATTATGAACTTAATCAGATTGTGGTGGGGTGTAATACCAAAGGGGAGGGGTACATGTTCACTGTCTGTAGGGACTTTTATTTGACATGATAGATGTGTGATCTGTTCTAGGCAGGCTGTACGGACTAAACTGCCCTTCTTCAGATTGGACTTTATTGATGCATAGTAGGAGGCATTCCTGTGTGGCTTCGGCATGGTCTTTGAAGCCAGTAAATGCAGGCCAATATTATACCGCCTCAGGTTCCAGTCTCTTATTTGCACAGCACTGGGACACTGTTGCAGGTTTGGAATATATTTTCTTACTCTGTGGTCAGGAAATGGGTTCTTTGCTGTGGAAGTCACTAGACTGGTCAAGTGGTCCTCCTACAAGTGTGTGATGGCCTTCCCTGTATTGATTTTTCAGAGGATTTGCCTGTAAAAAAGCTTGTCACAGGCTGGCAAGTCTTGCTAACTGTGAAATTTGGACTTAAATCAAGTCTTCCTCTCAAATAGCAACCTAGTTTTCCGACATTATTGGTGATTACGGCATATGCGTTACTCAAGTATTTAAGGTTTTGACCCTGTATTAATAATTTTTTCTTATAGTAAGACACACAATTGCCTCTATTGTCTCACTGAGGAGGCTTTAAAAGGCCAAAACACATCTCTACTCTTATTGACATGTGGTGTACCTTACTATACTTCGGTGTACCGGTCTTTAAATGGTGCAGACCTTAGAAAACCTTGCCAGTCTTCCTACGCAGTCCAGATCACCTGTCTCTCATTGTCTAGACTTTGAGTTTACTTTATCCAGAACGCAGCAGCCAATGTTCAAAGAGGGTCAGGTCAGACGTTTTGAAACTGGAGCAGAAATAAAACACAGTCGACCCAGACGTGCTTGACAGCGCAGAGCAAGAGTCTCTCTTATCCAGCCAGGCAAGAGAGGAGATGTGAGACTGGATAGGTTTCACTCAAAGGCTTGCAGGAAATTACTGTACAGTAATTTCTCTTGCCACAATTGAGCAAATAAAGGACTATCAATATTAAGTAGCAGTCCCCGGTCAATATAGGGAAAACGATGAAGCCTTTTGGGTCGTTGGAAACATCTCAACAAAGGTCTGTATACGGAAGGGACTCATAAAGCAGTGGGGAGTGTAAAGTATGAGTGACTGCCACAAACAATAAAAAAGAAAAGACAATGTAAAGGGGTGTTATGAGAGTGCTGCATGCAGGCTAAACTAATGTATTTTTAATCAAAGGAAAGCATAGAGAGTTTTTTTTCCACAAAGATTTAAAGATGAGATGTCCCATATTCTCGCCTCTGGGCTTCTCCTCTACAAATTGCCCAGCCTTCTGTGAATGGACAGATTGTCTATATGAGATAAACAATGCTAGGCTGTATGATGAAAAGCATCTGATAATGAAATGGACACGGCTCTACTCTAGTTCGAAGCATCGCTTGTGGTGTGAGTTTGGGGGGATGGTGAAGAAGTAAGAGTAGCAATTTCACACTCTTCCAGTCTCGCGCCTTTCAAGACACCAGCGACACCATTCTCATATCTCCTCAGCTGGAATATGAGGATAGTTTCTACGTGCATTCAGCTTCACTGCACCTTCATAAAAAAAAAAAAAGATAAGAAATCAAAACTATCCTGTTTATGCCTAGTCTGGTTTGTGTCGCATTCAGGGAAGCATCATCAGCGTGCTTACTGTTTCTTGCTTTGTGACTGACTGCATGTTTCTCCCACAGCAACAGCATGGGGCTGGGCACAGGTGACATGGAGAGCCTTGCCGCCCAGACCAGCTGTTGATGGAGATAGCGAGGGAACTGAGAAAGAGGCCTTCGTTTGACTTCATCAGCAGATCATCCGCCACACATAATTGGCTGGTACATCAGGCATATCCTCAGCAGGCAGGCAATGACATGAAATAATCACTGCTTTGGGTAAAAGGCAAGGGGAAGAGCTGGATATACAGAACAGATATCAGATGATGTCTTGCATCATGTTTACTCTTAGTGGTCACTCTGAGGGTCATGGTATGGTCATATTTTGCCTCGATGTGGCAGTGTGCCCCTAACCACCCCCAGCCCCATATGTCTTGTCAATCTGTGTGGGTCAGCGATCGAGACAACCATTTGGGTTTATGGCTCACCATTGCCCCTTTGTTTACTCACATTCTGTGACTGTGGGAACAAATCGTTAAGTTCCCGCTAATCTCTTCTTGTCTGTTTTAATACCACCCCCTTAATGGCTGTGCCTCAATTAGAGCAGAACTGCATTGATCCACCGCTCCTGCTGCAGCCAAGGCTTAATGAGAGCGTGCAGATGCAGTGCTGGTGCATGTTACTGCAGTGCTATAACCCAGATGTATTTATGCTTTAAGTGAAAATGCTGACTCTGTTTAAAGCAGTCTTCCCAAGGAAGGATGTTTGTTTAAGCTGGAGAGGAAGGACAGGAGACTGCGCCGAGTGCACGTGTACCACTGCTATTGTTTGTATCTAAGTTGGAAACATAACCCCCAGCGTCTGAACTTCCTTTCGGAAGGCCAGCTCCGAGGAAGCTGACCGGACTGCACTGGAGGCCTTGGTGTGTGGTGGTTTTAAATATATTTATTTATTTATTTTTGTCCTGACAAATAAACAAGCACGTTGGCTTGATGATTTGGAAAATTTACATGTCAATATTTGTGGTTTAGGGTGGAAGGCTATATTATATTTCTGAGAAAAGTAACTCCTGTTTTTGGGACTCCTTCCACCCAAATGGTGTCAATTGTTGTGTTTCCTCCTGATCTGCTGTAGTTATTCCACGGCAGCTGTAACACTCTCTCAAACACCTGAAAGGAAGAGCTGCATCTATTCCAGAATAACTCAATCACCTCCATCTCCAGTAGCTGCAGTGGGCATGTGGGACCGCAGGCTTCACTCCTTCATTACTCATCTGGATTGCAGTAATGATTTCCCCCAATTCAGCAATTGACAAACATAGCCCAGTGTTGTTTGTGAAGGCAAAGGAAGAGCCATAATGGGCAACAGATGTCTGATCCTAATGGGAAAGTGTGATCGGTGGCGATATATATGCACACAAAGACACACACTCTTACCACTCTGATTGCACTATAGCTTGGCACAGAAATGCAGACAAAGGCACTGAAACCACATGTCTTTCTGCCTTCCCTTACCCCTTCTGTCCATCAAGACTTGGTGTGCTGCGTCAGCATAACTCAGTGTGGAAGTGGAAATGATTGTATCGACTTCCTGTTGCATCTAATTAATCTCTGGCTGTCTTCTTCAATACAGCCATTTATTAAACAGCTTTGGCGGGTGGGGGGGTCACTGAATAATTAGCATAGGGTTCTCATCCTATGTGTGCATATACTGCTATGCTGAGTCAGAGGAAGATAAAAGGGAGACCTACACAAAGGGAGAAGATGGAGGGTGGGGCATGACAGCTCTGTATCTCCACCATCTCCTAAGTTGATCATTGCTTTTCCTGTTCCCGTTTAAAGTCAAGCAACATTGTTTTTCTATTAGGCAGCCAGGCCAAACGTTTGCACTCCTGCACACCCATGCACATCTTCATAGCCCATCTTGCTGATGGACGGTGTGGGGTTGAATAATACGATTCAACTGTCAGTCCATGCTAAATTCCCTGCAGTTTCGCTTAGTCTCTGTCTTGCTTTCAGAGGCAAGGTAAAATCATCGAGCTCTCTCCCGGCTCCTTGCCAGGGAAGGTGCGGGGGAGGGGGAAGCAAGAGGTTGCCGAATGGAAAACAATTTACATTTCTCCTCTCCGTCTACCATCTCGGGGAGAGGAACGTTTGATGGACTTCTCGTTCTTGTCTTTTGCAAGGTTGTGGTTTGATTGGAAACATGTGCCAGCAAAATAATTCGCAGTAGTGTCATAGACAAGTCCTTCTTTCCAGTGCAATCTTTCCAGCTTACAGTAAAAGTTGTGTAACTACCAAAAAAATGAGATGCTCAAAGAATTTGCATGTAGTTCAGGTGGAAGAGGTCAGAGTTGAAGCTTTCGGAATTACAGACAGATGTTCCAGCGCATCTGATTACATGAGTCAGTCAGACTCAGCCGTCACCTTAGACAGTAATTAGCCCTTGTTTATGGCGCCGAATCGCCTGAGCTGGATGCGTCTGCTTTTGACGATGTCTCATTCGTGCATGTGCTTCTTCAGGGGTTCCATGTGGAATAAGTAGGTCATGGTTTTTGCACATTCTCTCGTGATATCCTCACGTTCTGGTTTGAAAAGCCAGCTTCAATTGGTGTAATTCGACTGACATCAAAATAAAACCCAATTTGAAAACGACTTGGTAAGAAAATAGCAAAGAAAGAAAGCTATGGGCGTGGGACAGGTTTTGACATCACACATGAACATCCACCTTCAGCCAGGCACTGAAACCTACCGATGGTCCTTAAAGTGCATTAAAATTTAAAGGGTTTAATTTTAGACATCATATCCCGTACCTGGTTAGAAACCGTAGACTGTTGACAACTCCCTTCGACAGGACCTGATTTAAATTAATCTCTTAGTGGTTTTGCTGATATTTGCATGCTGCCAACGGACACATTCCTCTACTTTACTGTTTGTGTTTTATGCAAACCAGCCTTTCAGCTACGAACAGTGCACATTTATAACCCCACAACTTCAGTTCGCTGGGGGCTGGAGAAGCTGTAGTATCTTTCACTGTGGAGGGAGAGGCACTGCTCCTAAAACGAGTAACCATTCATCTATGGCTAATCCCTTGCCTGCCCAGTGGCTGCCCCGGTTCCTCCCATCGCTCTCTTGACTTAAGCCAGTCCATTGGACAATGGAGCTAGCCTCTCACTCAGCAACAGGCCTGAGACCTGTAAGAATGAGCAATATGAGACAAGGTCTCTCTGGTCCTGGGAGAGGACCACTGTCTTTCTCTTTTTTTTCGCTTTCCCCCTCTTTCGCTGCTGATCCGCAGTGTGTGCCAGACTAACAATAAGAGCATTGTGGGGGACTGGAGGACCAAAGCGCTCTCTGTTCTCCATTGTTCTTTTCTTTCTTTCTTTCTTACGCCGTTCACTCCTACATTTCCCTCACTCTAGCTATACTGTTTGTCAGTTGGGATGTAATACGACACATTTGTTTTGGAGCGGCCCTCCTCCTGGAGCCACATACCTAATAATTGTAACCACATGATTTTTCCTTAACGCACGGTTGACCACACACTTAGGCGTACAATGCTTTACTCAGTACTCAAGACCTTATGGAATACCTGTATGTTGGCTAGTTCCCTGGAAGGTGTTATATGTTACTGATATTAAATCAGTATTAAAAGCAATAGACGTACCTACTTAAGGTACATTGTCTTTCAAAATGGTGCAGAGCTGTGCTACTTTGGGACCACCAAAAAAAATTTGTGCTACCTAGCAGGATGTTTGTGTTGGTATAAGAACGTAAAGAAAAGTCATAGTGCTATAAAAAGCCCTGTTCTGTGTTAACAAAAGCATATTCATATCCGCAATTAAAATGTCAATAAATAGAGAATAAAGGGCAGCAGTTCCTCTAAATAAACCGGGTCTAAATGAAAAACAATTGGAGCCTAGGCGCTGGATATCAGAGAGGTCCCAGGGGCCGAGGGAGGAAACAGATTTCTTCTTTGTGTTAAGACCTGCTTTGTTTCCTGTCTCTGTTTCTCCAAGCTCTTGATTATAGTCACTGACCAATACGTGGCTTCTTGGCCCGCTGCCTTTGAATCCAAAGGATTCCTGGTGTAGAGGGAAACAAAGGCAGGCTATACAGCAAGGTATTGTGGGATTGCGCGTAGTATGATAGAGCATCTGTTATGCTCATCTTGGCATTCCAACACTCTTGACGAGCCTGTCTCTATCCACCCCTTTTATTGCTTCAGGGTAGGGGGCTGGAAAAAACATGTCTGCCAAGAACAACTGATTTGCCTTCATTTTTCAAAAAAAATGAGTTATGAAGAAAGAACCAATTTTGTTGCTCAGTGTCTGGTGGGGGGTAATCAGGTTTATAGCCCATTCATTCCTGAGGGTGACAACTGAATGAGATGCCACTTTTTCACCTCTGAAACGGCTGCATAGCTCTATGCTTTTATTAGCTTGCTATATGCTGGAGCCTAAAGATGAACTGTTTTTATGAGTTATGTTACTTAATATCTGAAGTATAATTTTTTTGATTTTGATTTGCCTCATATCTCTGGTTCCTTGTGACTGTAGTGGAAAGTAGCCAGTACATGAGTGCATGAGCGAGTAATGTTAGAGCTTCATTCATGTGTACAGTGCAGACCCTCTTCTTTTTATGACCCTATGCCCTTATTCCCAACAGTAGCTGGGATACTGCTTAGTGTATTTTACCTTCCCTGTGCCTCTGTGGGCTTTATGATGATGTGGCAGTGTTTACTTAAGTGTGAGCGAGGTAGAGGGAAACGGACATTGTATGAAACGCTGAGGCCCATTTGGAACTACTTGTTGATCTAACAAAGACGCCTGGCTTTTCCAGCTGAATGAACTACACAGACAAGATAAGAACACCTCCAACTGATAAAAGTAATCACTTCACTGAAGTCCGGGATGCTGTTATATCTGAAAGTACGTTAAGGATAACATTAAGAAACATGAACTTTGCTTATAATGTGGAAAGCTGCACAGTGACCACAATTGAAGGCCAATAGCAGTGACTACCAACAAACCAGCAATATGCAGCTTAGCAATGAAACATGAGATCATTACTTAATGTAGCTTTAAAGCACCTGAAGGTCATTTCCTGCTATGAGAGAAGACTAATTGCACGGATTTATTGCACCAGCGATTAGCCCTGATGCATGGCAGAGAATGCGACAATCAGGTATTGAGTATCAGCAAGGTTTCCCGCACTGGCAGCGACGTGAGCGTTGGTGCCTTTTCATCAGACAGTCTGCAGGACGTGACTCTTTCTGGCTGAATCGCACTTACGCTAATGCTTTTTTAATGAAGTCATTCATCTCACATTCCCCTTGTTTTCTGTTATTTTGTGGTCTTTTCTCCCCACGTTCAGATCTCACCGTTTTGATGATGCCAAGCTTGCACCTCATCTAGATTCTGAGGTGCCAGCTGCAGTGAATTGGAGCTATTTTAGGTGTCCCAGTTGTTAAACTGTATCAAGTTTTTTCCCCAGCTTTTGTATTTCTCCAGGGCTCGTAAGACTGGCTTACGTTTTTGTCCCCTTCAGCAGTTTTGCTTTTGAATATTTAGATAATCCTGTTCTCTGTACCTGCTCTTCCCAAACTTGCACACACGTACATTGTCACAAAAAAGGTAATATGCAGGTACATTTTGCGTTCTTTAGGGTAAAAACAATATAAGTGTACCCTCAAAGGTACACCAGTGGGTTTATAGTCCAGCTTAAATACTTTTTGCCAGGGGAAAGATACATATTTGTACCTTTTCATAACTTAATATTTTAAAATAGAACTGAAAAACTGAGGACAAGACAAAGTGTGTGGATTCAGTATAACTTAAAATATGTAGCTTCAAAGGAATACGATTATGTTCCCTAACTAAAGGTACTGAAGATGTACCATTTGATGGTACCACCCTGGTAACAAGAGGGGTACAAGGCCAGTTAAAGTTCAGTACCTTTTTGTCTGAGAGTGTAGGAACACACAAAAATTTAAATTTGAACCTTCAACTCTTCATCACAAAGAGCTACAGTGTGTTCAAACTCGCTGCAGACTGTGACCCAGAAAGAGGACACAAACACAGGGACTTGTGCTGTGTGTTTTGGATTACCTTGAGACCCCCCGTGAGGAGCCCTGGGAGGTTCCTGCGTACAGGGACAAGGAGAGCTCAAAATGCCACAGGCTTTCATAGCTCCAGCTAGCTTTTACTCGAACCAGATGTGTCTCCCTTGGTCAAACCTACCCCATAATTCCAACATGGCAAGGCAGAGCCAGTCAGGCTAATGGCCGGGGTCACACGTGGTGCTGCGGAGGCAGCCTCATCTACAGGGCTTCCATGCTGAGAGGCAAATGTGAAGCATTTCATGTTTGTGCCTTATGCAAGACCTGCTTTGCACAACGCTGTCTTCTGTACATGATAATTTAGAGCCTATTTTGAAGGCTGGTGGAGGCCGCCTACCTTTGAAGTCTTTTCCTGTGGCCTGTCGGTGCCACAGTTAGGCCCAGGGGCTACAGACGTTCCAGCACCAGTAAATGCAGTTACAGAAATGACAAAGATTTCAAAGTTGAATTTGGAAAGAAGTTTGCATGCTTCTGATGCATGCTAAAGCCAGAATGTAGGTTTTAATTGAGATCTAGCCACTAGATATACGCTGTGATGTGTGTTGTGCTAACATGCCTTTTGTAAGCCTCTTTAATTTGAACTAGAGATAGGTGGTTACGCAACACGCCTATCGTTCATGGAGGGGGAGGAAAAAACACAAAATTCTGGGCTGTCTTTGACTCATGTAAAGCATAGATTACCCTGGTATCTTTTAGGCTGCAGGTTTGGAAGTCTTGTGGTAGATCTTGTTCTCCCTGCCCTCTGTGAGTGTGTGAGTGTGTGTGTGAGAGTGTTTTGTACATTTCCAAGACAAAAATATCCTAAAACCCACAACAAACTGGGGACAATGTGTAATGTCCAGACAAGCAATAGTAAATGGACTTTGTAAAGCATTTTTTTTCTTTTTAAACAAAAGCTACATCTCATTTTATAAAAAAAAAAAAACGAAAGGCCTAAACAGAGGACATTTTGCTTGCTGAGAGTAAGGACAGGGTTAAGTTTAGACTTATAGATGTAGAATGCTTTATATATACATGCATGCTTAATTTTAACTTATTTTTGAACTTATTTTTCTGTAATACAAATATTGAGCTAGACATCATAAAAAATGTGATCTAAGCTGAATTTTTTGTTACAGCAAATTTGATCTGAACTGAATGTCTTCACAACATGGTTAGGACATTTTCAGTGTTTTAGAATATAAATGCCAAATAGCATAAACTTTGTGCTCCTAATGTTGTCGCTATTGATATTGATAAAGCTGTGTGCTACCACTGTTCTTCCCCTTCACCATTAACTGGACAGTGTGGGGTTAAATTTTCTTCATTGAATATCATGAATATCATCATCACTATCACTGCAGTGTTTAATGAAAAAATGTGACTTTATAAGTAGGCTTTATTTTATCTGTTATGATAATGTTAATATATATATGTTAGCACCAAGTTAATGATGCATTTACTGGATTTGTTACTTTTAGCTGCTCTACTAGCTTTTGAAAGGTAGATAACAGGAAAAACTTAAACCTGGACCAGGATGTATACTTGTAGACGGGCATGAGGGGTATGGCTTTACTCTAAAACTTTCAGAGTCAGGACCAGCTGCTCTGAGGTAATGCCCAGTCACTTCAGCATGCTTTTTCACTGCAGCAAAATCACACTGTAGCATGGTGGAGCTCCAAAGCACGATGGCATTTATTTGCGGTTTTATGCACCGAAATTAAACTTAACATAAAATAAGGAGAATGGTTGAGCCATGGGGTGGATAAAGCAGACGTTAACAGACTTTTTTTATCAATCACTTTCTCTTTTTCTCGCTCTCTCAGCAGTAGCGAGGAACTTTATTTTTAAAGGCACATGGACCCCATTTCCCCCCAAAAACATTTGACGTTACAGGCCAAACACAATAATATTTTACTGACCATATATATATATTTTTTTTTATTATTGACCATATTTTGGTTCACTTTGTTTTGTTTGTATTTACCATAGGCTGTATACTGCTACTAAATCAGCTGCTTCAACCGCTGACTGGATGCGTTATCTACCCAGACATACAGCCACTGTTCATATTTACAAACATTCTGATTTGGTCTATTTATTTAAATTTTATAAAATGCAATTTAAGTTAAAAAGTCTGGGACATGAATAAAACTCATAATTTGACCCAAAACATGCTTCATAAACCACATTAGCTTATGTATGTCAATACTGTGTGTGTGTGTGTGTGTGTGTGTGTGTCAGATACTGTGCGTAGGCGCCAGGCGCTGCCTGTTTAAGCACGTCCAGAGGCTGGAGACTCTCTCAATTAGACCCGTGACGGTAGCTCACACTTCCCCAGAGCAGATGTACAAACACAGCAATAAGCACTAATTTCAGACAAAACCCTTTATGGCTCTGGCCTCTCATGTGAAAATGATGCTACCAGCTGCTGCCAGCAGAGAGAACTATTCGATACGTGACTAGATGCAGTCCACTGCAGTCATGTCAGCTGTGCTGTTACCTGAAACTGTCTTGCAGTGTATTTGCATTCTAATTAGCTTTGTTTTCTGCAGTGTTTTCTGACGTTAATGTCAGAGGTAGACTTTGCCTAGTGCCAGGCACCACTGGCCACAACATTTCACATTTTAACTACTACAGGTGCATAGATTGTGCCCAAGTGGCCACTTTGCTTGGGAATTCTTTCCCGTTTAACAAACCTGTTTGGTCGGGCACGAAACTAATTTCACCAAATCGGACTTGGAGTTGGGATTTGTTGACTGTAACCACAATTTTGGCTAATGTGATGGTATAGTGACTATGATGGCCCCCCATGTCGAGTTGATCCGCTTGCAGTTTTTTAAATAAATATTTCCTTTTTCGAAGCAACACTAAAGCATGCATGGTACAGTGCATATGTGATAAACATTCATTTTGGCCTCGAGATTCATTGGCTTAGTGACCCGAGTGGCCGGTGCAAATTTTTACATCTGTCTACCCCTGGTCAATGTGTCCTAATGTAGTGTTTATCTGGTGTCTTGCATAAACGGAGGGATTGGAGTTCCCAAAATGCAGCACAGTTTAGCGGCAGATCCCTGTGTGGGCAGTGATCAACAGCAAAACCACTGACAGGTCTGTTGAAAAACACTTTGGTGGGACGACATGTTAGTTTAATGGTGACATGGTGAGTGTGCGGCACATGAGAACCCTTAACATTGTGCTACTGCACACTCACTCGCTCTGTACACACACACACACACACACACACACACACACACACACACACACACATCCCTCCCTCTCCCTCTACTGCAGTAGAGCTGCTCCCAATAGAGTTAAACAGAAGAGATGAGCATTCCTCTTTCCAGGAGCTCTGTGGAAAAAGATGCCACATCAGTGCACTAGTGTAGGTAGTGTGCGCCAGTTAGGGAGTGTAACACATTCTTCTCCAACATAGTCTTTTCATACTGTTATATAAAGAAAAACTATTGGAATGAGTTAAAATATTTCCACAAGCTGAGTCTTATGAGTCTTAGACTTGCACCATCAATTTCATGTGTAAAAATGGTATCTCAGGACATAAATATTGAAACAGCCATCACTGTACCACAAGGTTATCCATAGCATATTGCTGTATCAATATTTTGAACACAGCCCTAGTTATGATGCTAAATTCATGCTAGCAATATCAAGTGCAGTATCACAATGCTCAAATCGCTGTAGTTCCACTGTCATACAAGGTTCAAGCGCTTTTCAGTTCTTTCTAGGGATGTGCATTCTGACTAATTTTGAAATTTGAGTATCCATAAGAGTTCATGAATGGATATTTGGGCAACTGCAGGGAAGGAAAAACAATGGCAAAAAAGGGACTTTGGCTGAAATAGTATAGGGCTTACCTTTTTAGGTGACAGCGCTGGTGTTACACAACAATATAGCTGCACACAAAGGAATGCCAAGGGAAATTGGTAGGCTTTTGTGATGGAGGTGTAACTCAATTCAGATAAGCTAATGAGCTAACAGAGCTAACCAGAGTCGCGTTGGATGCTGATGAGGATTGGATGTTTTCTAGGCGTCTCAGTGGATGATGTGCCAACATTATATTTGTCAGAGGAGTCATTGTTTCTGGGCCCAGGTTATGTTAGTTAGAGTAGCTAGCCTAGATAGTGATACGCTGTTCTATCTCTGCTTTCTCAGCTGTGTCCTTATCAATGCGTCCTTGGCAACGTGTTGACTTTCATTCATTTGTGTTTTGGAGTAGCAAAGTATAACCTAACATGCTTATTCGCAAATACGAGTAAAACCATCACCTTTCACTGAATTGTTAGCCTGTATATTTTCTGATTAAATGTAAAAAATACTACAATAGTAATTTCGGTGTTAGACTATTGGCACCTTGAACGGGTAACCAAGTACTTATCATCATCCCTAGCAACAAGATGTTAAACAGAGTTTCTTTGCAGTGGAGGGACTTGTAACATCTTTTGAATACAAGTCTTGTTGTGCCATGATGCTGGTCATCAGCAGTGTAGGCCAAATATACCCAATACTTATTTAGTGGCCCTGTCTTTTACACAAATGGGGGTGTGAAAGACCATTTCTTTTTGCCATTGCTGTTACAAGTTAGCGCTTAGCACTTCAGGTTTACAGGTGGCTCATATGAATTCCTTTTTGCCCATCCAAGTTGAACTAGTATGCATGATGTGAGTATGCCTGTGGGCACAATAGACCCACAATGTCAATGTTGTGTTAGCTTAATTAAGTAGAAACTGAAAGTGTTGGATGTTAAAGACTTTCAGTACTTCACCTAACCCTACTTTGCATGATGTTTTGCAGTATCTGTTTCATTAAATGGACAGTCCAGGGGCAGAAGGTGCAGACTGAGGGCCTGTTTCGTAGTTTTCTTTTTCGCCAAAACAGATATAGGGTCTTCTTTTGTCTCTGAATCCCTCTTTCTAATATAAGCTAGAGTTCAACAACTGTTCTCCATAATGTGTTTACACGTGATTTTTCACGGATGCTTTACACCCCAGACAAACATACACTAAACATGTGTCCACGTTTTTGGCCTGCATATCCAATGGGTACATACAGCTATTGGTTTTGGCAGGAGCACAAACCCAACTGAGCCACAGTTAAGGCTGAATATTTGTTTTGCTACCAATCGTATTCCACTTGCTCACGGGTAAAGGTGGGTGATAAAAAGAAATATCATTACAATATTTCAGGGAATTTTCGTGATATGCAGTATGTCACAATATTTATCTTTTTTCTGACCTCTGATTAGATGGAACAGACAGAAAAGGACCAGTGGTGCCAAATTTAAAAAATACCATAAAAAAAACAAAGAATATATATTATTTTTATTTATATTGCACTGCACTGAATTAAATTGAACATGGCTAGTTATGCTCTCTTTGTATTGACACTTGCAGTTGGTCAGTGTTTTCTATACTCAGAAAAGTATATTGCACCATAATTTACTACGATAACAATAAATGTTGTCATACTGCCCACCCCTACTCACAGGTTCTCCGCAAAAACATGTTCTCTCTCCCTCTCTCTTTCTTTCTCTGCACTTCACAAAGGCCTCATTGGTGTGGGAGGTAATTCCTGCCGACACTAAGGGGCCCCAGTCATCTGACCTTGTCAGTGATCTGGCGCTGGAATGCTGAACAGATAGATGTTTTCTCTTCCTCCTGGCTGATAAAGAGCCCAGCTTTGTGATCTGATCACATAATATAGAGGGTCTACTTCTCAGCAGTGTAATTTATGACATGTTAAGATTTCACCTTCAAGCACCATGTCTGTCTCATTCCCCAGTATATATTTCACATAATTATACAAAAAAACAAGACATAGACTGATGTATGAACAAGCATGGAGTCATTTGTTTCACTGTTTTTTACTTTAGGTTTTGAAGCTTTTTTTCCTCCCAAAGTAAGAGGTAAAAAGGCCATTTTGTCATATGCGTTTTTTATGTTTGCAGAGAAAGCGAGAGAAAAGGGATGCGTATGTGTCTTCAGGCTAGTTTGTTAGCATGCTGGAGTGCAGATGCGACTGCACAACCAAAACTCTGAAAGATCAAACAGCTTCCTTGCTGGTCCGGATTCCAGCCTGCCTTTGTTGTTCTTCAGATAGTATGAATACTTAAACATGGTCCAGTAAAACCAATGCAAGCTGTGACCTCAATTTTGGATTTCCTTACAAGCCCACCATTTTGAGCACAATCTTTTTTACGTCTGTCAAAGAGGAAATGGTAGACATGCCTCGTGTGATCAGTAGCTTGTTGCTTTCTGGTCAGTCTGTGTAGAATCATGCTTTGTAATGGACTGTATCTCTGCCTAAGTCGAAGAGGCTGCAGACCAGTCAGCAGATTGATTTGTAAAGTGATCTGTCTTACACATTGCGCAACCAGGACTAGAACTGATTTTTCCTTGAATTCCATTCATGGAATGTACGTTGGGAGATGTATGTGCATGCCATGCGTGTGTGCATCTGTGCACATGGAACTTACGACTGGGTAGATAGCGTTGCTGCCCCGATCCACCATAAAGCCCACCAGTTTTCCCTTTTCACAGGACTTGGTGAAAGAAAATCTTGATTTACAGTCTGCCATGTGCCTCTGATGAATAATGAACAGTCCGTTTTAGTACAAAACAGCTCTTGCTGTGACCCTGACACAGTTGCTCACACAGTGTTGTTAGATGCACTGAAAAATGTAGTTTGGCTGAGTAGATGGCTGAAATGATGTTAAATGATGTGTCTGTTCTTTTGCTGCTTTTTGTCATTGCTGGAGAGCCAGTAGTTTGAAATGACCCCTAGTCATTAAGCCCCGCCGACCTTGTCAGCTCTAATGTTTTGCAGGACCCAACTAGGCCTCAGAAATGTTTATGATACTGTCCGTCAACATGACTTCCTTTTCCTATCGCCTCAGATACGGACGGGTGGTCAAGAGTTGGAGGTCCTCCTAGTCTTCCTCTCTTTTATCTGAAAAAATGCGCCACCCACAAGTGCTAATATGGCTAGCAGTGAAGGAACGCTATTAAGGACTACCAACATGATCAAGTTCCATGCTTCCACTTCTTTTGAAGAAAAGTGTTCATTAAAGGGTTTGGTGAAGGGTTTGTGTTCCTCATTTGCATATTGTTACAGCTTGGGCGTTTCCCGAACATAACGTAAACATGACATTTGTTGTTATCAAGAGATTTGCCTAACCTAGTATCATGGTTTACTGTTTTATCTTTAAAGATGCCTTTATGACATTCAAAACATGTTCACAACATCCACATAATAATGCTCGCTGTGTATTGTTTTCATGTAAGTCTATCTGCATTAAGGACTGGAGTTGCGAACCCTGAACCCTTACCATGAGCTGGTAAATGAAATGATGAGGGAATCTGCTTCAACATAAAATAAAGCATGATATATGGTACTAGTACCTGTGACACCACCATAAAAATAATGTATTCTGTGCTTAATTGTATAATCATTAACATGTCACTTATATTATTATATAACAGTGCCTAATGTAGTAGCCTTTACTTTATAGTAGATTTATATGGAGAGGGGTTTGTTCCAAACTGAAATGCAGTCACTACAGTGGAAAAATGTGAAATGCAGTGCACACATGGCATTACTTTTCCATAGTGACATGCAAAATATGTGTCAAAGTGAAAAGCAAAGAGTCTGTTATATTGTTTTCTTGTCGCTTGACCTCTTTGCTAATGCTTTGCATTTATAGAAAATGCTGAATTTGTTTCAGAATTCAATACAATCCACCTACAAATGTAATCAACACAATTATATTGCTTTCCACCATGCAAAAATTCAGATGACTTTAAAACAATATAATGAATTTTTACTGTTCATTATAGCACATTCTATGCATGCCGCTGTTTTCTCATGTCCATTGCATTTCACTTTTTCCACTGTCATGATAGCATTTCAGTGAGGCATGCCATAAGTTTGAAGTGCTGCATTGTGGAAAGCAATATATCTGTGCCTTGATAACATTTCACTGATTTTATTCAGTTCTAACAATTCTGAGTTCAGCTTTTTGTTTTTAAAATGCAAATCCAAAGATGCAAAGTCAAGCAATGCAAAAAAACAATGTAAGAGAGGTTTTGATTTTCATTTCTACACTTATTCTCCATGTCGCTATTTCATTTTTGCACAGTAGTGACTGCATTTTCCTCTCGATAGGTTTATCAAACACCCACAATGAGAATGCTAATTTCTGCGAGCGTGTATATACGATTTTCTATGATGTGTTGGCATCAAGCTGGCAATTGCTCGCCAACACCAAGTTTAATGCTACACAGCTCAAGCTTGTAATAGACTTGAGATTCTTAGCTCGTTTGGCCTGATTATTCTGTAGTTAAATAAACATCTTAAATAAGGTTTGTCTTCTGTCATGTATTTTACTTTACATGCAGTTTGTTAAAGCAAACATACATGTATTCATGAGTGGTGTTTTTTTTTTTTTTTTTTGTCCTTCTCCTAGCCGGACAGGACATGAGCTTTCACCTTTTTGAGGGTGAAAAGGGGCTCTTTCTGCTCCTCCTTCTGCCACACTGTGGCTGCGCGCATTGTGACTGTTTGAGAACTCCGCAGAGAGGAGGGACCATATGCATATGATATGATCAGAGCATGACAGCGCAGTGGGAGCTTGTGACCGCAGTACTGACCTGTGCATCTGGTCAAGATCACTGGTGAAACTGCACCTTGTTTGACTGAAATACAGTGACAGTTCTTTAAAGTGTCCGTGACGACAATAGCATGCGTGTTTAATATCGTGATATTCCAAATACTGGCGCTTGTCTATCACAGACTAAATGCAATACGACAAATTTCATGTGAGTGCTAGCATTGATTTCTTTCTCTTTGTGAGCCCAGCACAGCTTTGTTTAATTAAAAATAAAGCTGATGGAAAAAATGTTGGAATCCCCAGACAGCGCTAAACCAAAACTCACTTCTGTTGGCAGTGAAGGCTATAGGCGTTTAGTGTCTGTTTGTGTGTGTGTGTGTGCTTGTGTATGTGTTTGCGCACTTTCTGAACGCTCTGTGCTGTCTCGCTCTGTGAAAGTGCTTCCCTTTTCTCACGCACCCTTCAGCGATGTGGCGAGCGCATCAATAATTCAACAGGAGATCAATGGAGCACAATGCAGGCGGTGAGAGGAGCAAGGCGAATCTCTCTCTCTCTCTCTCTTTCTCTCTCTTTTTCTCTCTCCTCTTCTCTTCTCTGTATTCCCTGGCTAGTACAGGGAAACCCTAACCCAGTGCTCATTAGGGTGAGGCGGTGCCCCTGGGCTCCAATAATAAACACAACCGCTTGCTCCAGGGAGCACCAGAGCTTCATGTTGATAGGTGGTGAAGCAGGGAGCTCCAACTTCTAAGGAGCTCTCTTGCAAAGCGGGAGGCCATGGAGGCTTTTGCGGGGGGGTTGGTGGAACTGAGCTTGACACTCTGTTTGTATTGGCCAAACCTTGCCCTGCTCTAGGCTTCTCTGATAGCATACCCCCTGGCTCCCCCATTCTGGGGGAATGTCCCTCACTTGTCCCAATCTTATTTGTACAGCTCTAAGGAGCCTTGTGGTCCCAGATGCCTCATCCTCCACTATCCTCCCAGCCATGAGAGGAAAGGGTGTGGTGGCAGACACTGGGCTCTGCTATTGTCTTCCCACAATGACCCAGTCAGCTGGCTGGGACGTTTACAGTCGAATAGCTGCATGTCAGCGCGAGCTGAAGCTGTTTGGCTGTGCTTTGTGTAATCCGTGGCCTTTCCACAATCACAATGCAGTTCACTTTTAAAAGGTCTTTGTGGTTCACTGTGTCAGGAGGCTCCCTGTGCTTACGTTAGCGCGGTCAGCGCGCTGCCCAGATGAATACACACTGCCTCAATGCAACTCTTTCTCCGCGGGAGCCGGACGTACACAGTGGCTCTGTGGCCACTCCACATTGTTTAAAAGTACCCATTTGAAGGGGGTGGTGGGGGGAGGTTGGTGGGGATCCTGCCTCTGACCTCTGCTCCCTCTACACCCCCCAGCTGCCAGAGCGGCTTCCATGGCAACAGAGGGAAAAACGTTTGCACTGACAAATGCCTATTCATGCATCATTTGATCATGGGCCACGAGGACGAATGGCATAAGAAGGATCAGGGGTCATGAGAGTCAGTGTATGGTGTCAGTCTTTTGCCATTTGGGCTGCCAGGACAATATGATCTGTAGGATCGTGGGCTGTGTGCATAAGATTTGTGTGATATATGTTGGCCATTGCACACTACGCTGTACCCTTCCCCCTGCTTGCTGCAGTAGCAGAGGCTATGTTTGGCTCACACTGCAGGATTTAAAAATTCTAACTGATGTTGAAACGTGACAGACCCCACAAATAATGATATTTTTACAGATTTTTCTGTCCTTGATCATTGTTAGTCATTAAAGTCCCCATACTACACAATCTGCCTTGAGTGAAACCCCATACACTTTCAGATTGTGCACATGAACAAGAGTCCCGAGCAACAGTTCTAATCCTCAAAACCTTGTGGGATTTCTTGCAAACTAACATGACTTTAGATCTAAACCTGGCAGCTGTTGTTAACACCATGAGAATCGCCATCCACCCCACGCTACAGGATACTGAGTCGTAAATATTGAACATAATATTTACGATTTACAATCAGGGTGGCCCCGACTGGACTGGGAGTAGATGGAGGAGAAAAGATTGGATTATAGACACGTCACACCACAGGATAATCTGGAAAGATCATTGTTTAAGATCACCCTGATATCGGGAGACTTTTAGCGATTGTCGGGAAGAGCAAATTGGCCTCAAAATCGGCCCCATTATCCTGTAGTGTGGGCCAGGCATAAGGCATGGCCTCATTTGGCGGTCTGGCACCATTTCTCAGAAACGGACCCATATACATTATACCAAATTCATACAAATTGTAAAATTGTGCTACTCACTCTTCAGATCTCTTCCAGTTGAACAAATGAACATAATGAGTGTTTGTGATCAGTGGAAGCGTGCTCTTTTCAAATGGTACGTAGCACTCTTCTTAAGCAGTACAAACTTGTGCAAGTGGGTCATTCTATGCCAAATCAGGTTATAGTGACAGACCTATATCACAGAAATGTTCCATTTGGTTATAGATATGTTTAACCTTAAGTAACAAAACTACTTTAACATCTCTATTCTTAGTCAGTTTTGAAATAAAAAGTTTCGGAATATGCTCTGTAGTTTGTCTCAAAATGTATAAATGTGCTGAAAGTTCTGTGAGACCTTTTGCACACCCATGTGAGTCAGTATGCTCCATTAGATTATAGTGTGTAGCTGCCTCAAAATGTAGTTCTAAGCTGTTTTGTCACAATAGATATCATTACAAACATGGCAGAAATCATATGAAATGAAAATTATAGCAAAATCCTTTTTCTCCTACAGTGTCAATCTTTTGGAACACGTTTTGAACCCTCTCATTTTCTAGCTTTCTAAGACTTCATGACCTAAATTTCTGATTTTTGCTATGCATGATTTATAGAACATGGTTTATTAAAACAAAAAGCAAAAAACTGGCTGATGTTGGTTGGCTGTTTTTGCCATTTTTCAGCCTGCAATTTGGGTTAGCTTGGAGGAGTACAAGGGTTTCCACTGTCTCGCTCTCCCTGAGCTAGCACAACTCAGCCACTCTTGCAAAATGTCCCCTGCGGATCCAGTATCCTGCTTTCATGGTGCTGGGACCCATAATCCTACTCTGGTCTCGTTGAGCGATGTGAAAGCATCTTGAAATTGACTTGGCTGGGATTCGGGAACGTATAGGGTCTCCTGCTTCCTTTGATCTCATGGTAATTGGCACTTGAGAGCAGCGGAGGTCAAACGGGACATAGGGATCAGCTCATCCTCCTGTACGACTGGAAGCTTCAGGCAGACAGACCTGACTGTGGAGGAGCTCTTTGTAGGCTTCTGCCTTCCAGCCACTGTGCGAACCAAGCTTCTAAGCTCCTCCAGTGGGAGCTTATGAAGTTTAGAGCCTATCTCAGGGGATCTTTTAAGCAACTTTACAAGCGGCTAAGTACTTGCCTCTGGAAAAATAATGCTCCAAACAAACAGAATGTTGTTCAGTAGCTCGGAGTCCTGCGTTGATCCATGCTGACTTTGAGTGAGGCTGACGTTACCCGCCCACCACACAGTGTCCTCAACATTCCAAATCCCGCTATTAACCCAGTAGTTATTCACAAGTAAACCCATCAGCATTAAGGTAATTGCAGCAAGCTAATCACTGCTTTGTGGTATTCCAAATTACCCTTCGTCATCATAAACAAGAGTCTGGAGCTTGGTCGAGGGTGCTCAGCGCTTGTAAATATGTTGCCCTTTTCGAAAGTTAGTACAGGATTCTAACGTGTCATTTTCCACGGCTTAAAGATGCAGCTCCTGATATACTGAAGTAATCCTGTTTTAATTCTTTCTGAACACAAATACACATTGGAACCCTGAAGTAGGTCTGATAGCAAAGACGTTTACATTAATTTGTCTGTCAAAAAACGAAACTTTCTCATTCTGAAATGTTTATGCTAAGTATCTATTAGCTATATTTGTCATCTGTAATCTCTCTTATCAAATCCTTATGTAAATTTACTAAACTGTCTGCAAAAGCTCACACTGTGTCACTCTGCTTTGACTGAAATGCCACATGTGTATCTGACACAATGCACTCACTCTTTGGTGAAAGTAGCTGAGATACAGATGACTTGGACCGATGAGGTCAGAGGGATCGGGTGACACGATACGATTACAATGCCGCAGTCACCTCATTCGAAACATGGACAACACGCGGATTGTTGTGGAGGTGCTGAATTGACAGTGAAGTAAAGATGACATGTTGTGCTCAGTATGCATTTGGACTTGTAACCTCAAGGAAGTATCGTATATCTGGACTTGTGAAGGATGAAGTTATTGCGATGCTTTTGTACAGAGTGTTCCTGTCAAGCATATGTCATTGTGTGTAGTTAGAGAGTGGCTTCAGTCTGCATCCTTCAATGTGGTTTGCATCATTGGAACCAGAACCAGATTTCTAAGAAACAGATCCTGCAAAACATCATCAGAGGTTCATCATCTGCAGCTGAAGCTGAAAGAGTATAGTGGGACCCTGTGAAGGGGGTCTCTGCATACTCTGCCCATCAGAAGGTTCTTCTGCAGGGCTCCCAAGGTCAGTCTCCGGTGATGCTGCGGCCTTGCTCTCTCTGGGTGTGTGCAGTGCCAGCTAATGCAGGCATCCGTTAGCTACGTAACAGAACTGGTGCATTCAACTGTCAAAAAATGTTGCATTAGTGTTAGTTTGATGCAATGGTTGGCTTCACATGAGGCCTTCACCCTCCTAGTACTGATAGTATTGTGTGATTGGGGTAGACCTAGCTAGTAGGTGGAATTGGACTCAACTAAATTGAGGAGAAAATTGGAAGAAAATGGCAAAAAATTAGCTGTGCTAATACTTTGGATGTACTTTGCAGCAGTGAGCTTCATATTCATAAAAAAGACAAATGGCATGAAATAAATAGCCTTTATTTTAACATGTTTCTGAAAACTGCCAAAGAAAAGCTATTAGTTTCCAACCTTTTGGAAGCCATATAATGTTGGGCTGCATTAGGTAAATTTCAAATGCATCCTCTGCAATTCCTTACAGTTTCTTGCAACATCGTACCCTGTTGGACTCCTGAGTGGCAAATTAGAGTGCATAGCTTTTTCTGCAGTCAGTATTGAGGTGCTGGATGATGATATGTGCCTACCAGGATGAAAAGATGCAATAGCAAGACTCCTTTGCATCAGAAGAAGGTAGGTTAATGTCATCCTAACTCTGGAGATGCTGCAGTCCCAGCCTATCTGGACCTGCTGGACACGCTGACCCTGATGATGGCGGAACACATGGGGTTCAGTCAGGCATGTAGACAGACAGGAAGGCAGATGGTTATTACTTTGACACTCACATTAGATCTAGGGACACCACACTGTGTCACTGCATCATTTTCAGCATAATCTCTTATCGCTGTTTTCATTCACATTAGAGCGAGTTAAGAATTTGCTTATGTGTTCTTAAGTGCTGCTATCATACTCAATAAGCATGTTCATTCAGTTTATAATAGTCAAGGTTTCAGGTTGGTATTACCTTATTCATCATACTATCGTATGCTTTGGTTCTGTGTAATTTAAATCAAGTGCTGTAATTTGTTTTAGAGCCTTTTTTTTCCTATAAAATTTTGGCAAGTGTTGGTCTATGCGGCAGTATTATAGAGCACCTGCAGTCACCTTATGTTCTTTCTCATTAAACAAATTGGAACAGACACCATGATGCTTAGAACAATCTCTCTCTCTCTCTCCCTCTCCCTTTCTTTCTCTCTCTCAAAGCCTTGCTCGTGCTCTCTTTCTCTCTCTCTCTAAGCCTAGGGCTGCAGGAGCTAGAACGGCGCAAGCTGTTCCTCAGAAAATTAGAGGGACCTAGGGAGGTGAACAATGCGTGTATATCTCACTACATGTCCTGCAATTGGTCGCAATACACAACGAAATTCGTTGCTCAGACCACAGAATACTGGAGAGAAGCTTAAGTTTCTTTAGATAAGTTGCAGTTATGTACAGCTACATTCTTAGAGAAGAAGCATGTTTTTCTTCTCTTTCTTTCATTCTCTCTCTCTTTTTCTCCCTCTGCCCTTTGCCCCGAGATGTTTTTCTTGCAACAGCATTCCTTTTTTTCAGTACGCTGGGGTGTATTTTTGCTGAGGTGTTGTAATCTATCCTTCCTGGCTTCCAGGGAGCACAAGTTGGCCCACTTTCTTGCTGAATGAATACACAGAGACTGCAGTGCGGGGTTTGCATGGTAGAGGATAGCTGTAGAAACTATGTCCATGATGCATAGCGTCAAAGCAGGTCATTGGTGGCTAATAGGAAAAAAGTCCTCTAAGCCTATGACCGCACTAATTCACTGTGCAGAATGTCATGCACCTATTTCATTGCTCTTTGTTTCCGTGTTAGCACAGACCGCATCCCTCTCCTCTGCAGCAACCTTTAGCTGTTTGGTTGAGCTATGTCCTCTCCCGGAGCTGCTTCTCCCTGCTGATTGCAGGCTGTGGGAGCCCTCGGCACTCTTCCAAATGGAGGTCGTATTTCATCGCGGCCGGCGTGTCGCAGGCGCCGCCCTGCTCCTGAAAACGAGTCGCTACAGCAAAACCTGCCGCCGCTGCTGCCTAGCTAAGTGACTAAATCACTCCCGCACACTTGTGCTGCAGTCCGCCGCAGTGAGTTATGCCACCTGAGAGAACAGAAGCTGGTGCCGCGGATGCCGGCTGATTAAGAGATTGCAGGCACTGGAGCAGCTAATTCTGATTCAGCTTTTTTCTTTTCGCTTTTTTCTTTCTTTCTGTGTCTCCTTTCTTGTCACATTCTCCTTTTGGTGTCAAAGGGATTTTATTAAATGCTGTCAGGTCTGCACATCTCATAAGATATCAGGAGATGAAATCACTTTCTTGCTCCTCATACAATGTAGCCCCTGTGTATTGTTCTTCTATGTAGTGCAAATGAGATGTGCAATTGATAAAACAGTGATTTGATAAGGTGCGGGAAGCAGTTTATGCTAAACCTTGCTAGATGAGAAATATGTTGTGGAGATAAGAAGGTAGCGGCTAGGTACTTTCTGAAGGGGCTGGGCACGAGGGCCCCTGCTATATCTTCTGTGGGTTTATGATTATTCAGAAGCCAAACGTTTTGCGGAGGATTTGGCCAGTCAGCAGTCTTGCTCCCGTGGGTCAGAGGAGTAGAATGGCACTTGTTGAAAAGGGCTCCGCATGTTCTTGGCAGCTCGGGCACTCCAGAATGGGCGCTCCTCTCTGGGCTGGTCGGCCCGTACAATGCCGGCCTGTGTTCAGGGGCAGGCAGGGGTCTAAAGTTTTACAGGAGTTATAATGTCAGCCTTGTCTGAGCAGAGGAAACGACTCTCCATACTGAATGAGTTATGGTATGCGGGGCCAACGCTGCACAATTTCTCTCTCGCTGCCAAAATATGGGCTTTTGCGCTGCTGCTACTAGCACTGTTTTTTATTTTTGACATCAAATGTAGCTACCAAAGTTACTGTTGGTAGTATTGACAGCAAATTCATAATATGATACATATTACAATACAAGCATAATGATATGATATAATGCATTAAAACAACACTGAACCACAACCAGGCATACAACATAATTAACTGGCTGCCAGTGTAATGCCTGGACGTACAAATCCTAAAGTTTTGTTAAGGTGTTGTTGGCACATGCTTATGTGATAAATATTCCTCTCTCAGATTTGAATGCAGTGGCAGTTCAGAAATGTAATAGCTGCTGCTGGAGCAGTGTCAGTAATACCTCTCTTCCCAACATTCACTTTTTCCTGTCCATTTGGAGTCGGAAAACAATGCATTTCACACTCTAGCACTTCCACGGTCAGTGGCACTGACCTAATCTGATGTGTCAGTACAGTCAGATGTGCTAAGGACTTATCAGTGAAACTTTTGCCTTCCAGAGATCAGACATGTACAGCCACTTCTTTTAGAACTGGACAGGACTTGTGTTGTCATGTTTTGGCTTAGAGTAAGCTTATCTTGCTGGCAGACAGCTATCTCTTGCTGCCGTGTGGTATCTGGTACAGTTACAGATTACAGTAGAGGCATTTAACAGTTCTAACGGCAGCATCTAGTGGATCATATGGAAGTAGATATTGATGGGAATTGTTTTAGGAAATGCCCTCTACTGTTATGTATTGTTTGGTCATTTAGAATGAAGACCGGCGGTGTAATCCAAAAGCCTGGGTGGTGCTGGGATTTAAGTATTAGCACCATGAAGGATTTTAGGCCTATTTGGATGAACTAGCTATAGCCACATTGTCTGCATTTGCAGTACAAGCCCTGGTGCTCAATTCTGATTCTTTGCTTGGATCCGATCTGCCTTGATGGTTCACATTTGTGTAAGTGACCCCCGTCTGTTTTTATTGTGAATGAACCTGCGTTCTTAAACCACCCGCATTCTAATCACTAGCATCACATGAATGACCCACGTGCATCATGACTACTGTAACTGCCAGCACAAGTTTTCATAGTAGTGATTAATAGCTCTGATCAGCTCTCAGCGTTTACTGGCAGAAACTGCAAGTTAGCTGCTTTTGCCACGCTGCCAACAAAGGATGAAGACAGTAATGTGCACAGGCACAGCTGGGAAGAAAAAAAAACAAGTTCCGATCCGACAGTTTTCATTAAGATCGCATGACCACCAAATCGGATGTATCGCATATAAAGCCATTTTGCCTCAAAGTATATCACTTTGCCGTGTACATAGATACAGGGATGCTGCTGTTCTGTTCAGTTTGCTGGAAAATTTTGAGGGTGTTGTTAAAAGCCAGAAATTAATCCAAAGATCTTTCTGCAGGTGGAAGTATGGCCTAATAATCTTTTAGTCTTCAGCACTGCAGTTTCGTTTGTCCTCTTCCAGCCTTTGTTTTTGGATTGCAGCAGTTTCTAGTTTGGGGGCTTTTCTTTGTCACATCTTTATGTTCTTTCGCTCATATCAGATTCAGCTGGTCAGGCCACTGGGCTCATGTTCCAGTTTCGCCTGAGATAGTTTTGATAATGCCTTAAATACACACCAACCCAGTATTTGCTGCAAGTGCCTCAGGCATGGACGGTCCATTTCTTGTCATTCACCAAACAAATCGGTTCTCTGACCCCAAGCTCTGCATCTTTACTGTTAGGTCACATACAATGTTAGGCACTGAGGGGCTGCTGACTTCATTGGTGGTTCAAATTACGTTTTGGAAGCGTTCTGGGATTGTTGTTAACCGCCTGAAACTATACCTGGTTTAAGAGGCTTGCAGGACGGCTTTGTTGCATTGACCAGAAGCTATCAGGTTACAGTGCTCTTCAGCAATCACTTAGAAACAAACAGGGAGCCAGATTGAGTTTTCATTGATCGACTGACGCACTGGTTAATCTTGTTGTGGTTGTGAGTTGTAAACATAGGCAATGTATGCTGCCGTCACATACATCTTTTATGAAGCTGGTTATGTTGCTTAAGTCTCCTATTCAACACATTTGAGGCAGTGCCAAAGCTCTTATGAGGGGTTAAAATAGGATTTGGGCCAGGAAACCAGTCTTAGGTCAGCGTAAAACCAGAGATCTCTTTTTGGGTCCTCAGTTGCACTTTAAAAAAAAAACAGCTCTTAACGTGTGTCAAACATTCCTCTCTGTGGTTGGGCTGCGTGTAACAAAGACAGATAGCATTGATAATATCAGTAACTGCTACGATGGGAGTTGCTAAGGATGAGTTTGATCTGCTTGTTTTGTGCTTCTCCAGAATGGAATTTAAAGGCCTAATGTCAAAGTCTGGTCTTAAATCAGAGCGAGGGAGTGGCGCATTCAAGATGAATGAACTCAAGGTCAAAGTAGAATGTTTTTAGGCTGATCTGCAGCACAGCTTACTTCAGTCATTCCTTATGAGTCGCTGTTATCTTCTGTGATAATAAAAGCGTGGTGCAATGTGATGCTATTTCTAGGGATGCAGCAATATGGGAATTGTGTGCTGATGCCAGTAGCTGATGTTTTTCATGTATGTATTTCCCAATTCATTAACATTCATAAAATGTAGAAGCTGGGTTTGCATTAACCTGGATTAGAGAAAGATAGCGTTTATTTGCTAGTTAAACCTGATCTCTTCTGTTAGGAAAGAAAGAGCAAACCTGATCTCGGATCAGTGCACAAAGGGTGACTGGTAGACTGTACACTGGCAGACAGGAAGGCTTGTGGCTGAGACGGTGTGATATGATTATGCAGATGAGTGAGACTGTGGGCGTTCATGGCTGTCTGCAGTTGGCTCTATCTGCATCATCTCAGGGCTGGAGCTGTGGAAGCTGGGTGTTTTTGTATGCAGAACTGTACTTTCTCTCTTTACTTCTCTATCTGATGTTCCCCATCACCCCCTCACCCAGCCCATCCCAATGAGGTTTGACTGCATCAAGATGATCTTGATTATGTGTAAGGGTTGATGAGGTGTGCTTTAAGGTTTTGTTCCTCTGCAGGTCTCCCAACCACAAGAGGGTGGGTGAGGTGGACATATGGATGAAGTAGAATGTATATAGATTTGAGGTATTTTGAGTATCCCTTGGGAAAACAGGGTCAGATAGATGGTGTAGCTGTTTTTTGAATTCCAGTGTCTTTGCTCTATTTTTCACTCACACGCACACACACACACACGCACACACGCACACACGCACACACACACACGCACACACACACACACGCACACACACACACACACACACACACACACACACACACACACACGCACACACACACACGCACACACACTCACTTGCACTCACTCACTCACTCATTCACTCACTTTGGTGTCAAAGTACGTTGGTACTATTTGTCACTCTACTCTGGTGACGCCTTGGAGTTCAGTTGTGCATGTGCTGTGCTCAAGTCTAACAGCAAGAGGCAACATCATCTAGCCTTCCGAAAAACAAAAAAGGAAGAAGAAGAGTTTAACCAGTCATAGTGCTGGATTCATTCCCCCAAATATCAAGTGTAATGAGAGGAACATAAATGTAAATATGTCTATAGGAGTTCTTCTGAAAAATATTGTTGTATTATTTTCTTGTTGAGTAACTAAACTTGTTGGTATGGCAGTGAGTGGGGAAATGACAGTGTGCAAAGCAAAGTGGTGCAAAAGCATATGAACTAGGCGTTACACTATTGTGCAACTCAGTGTTTTCCCAAGGTTGGGTGGTCTGTGAATGTGAAAAAAACATCACTTGGTCTGATGGTTTGTTAAAAGGTCAAAAAGAAATGCCACTCAGCCCACCTCTACATTTTTTGGTGGCTGAAATATGAAATGTTGTGGCCATAGGCCACCGGGTAATAGGAAATGTCCACCCCATTCTCCTTTTTTTACTTCTCTCCCTCTTCATCTCTTTCTCCTGTCACATTTTTCCAATTTTCTCCCAAATTCCAATTCCACCCCTTATCCCAATAACGCAATATCACCAGCACTAGGAGGGTGAAGGCAAACCTCAGCTTCCTCTGAGTCATGTGAAGCCAGCCGCTGTGTGTTTTCGAACTGCCAATAACACAACATCTTTGAACAGCTGAACGCGCTTGGAGGAGAACATGAAGTGCCAATTCAGTTACACCAGCTCATAGACGCCTGCGCTTGCTGGCATTGCACAGAGTGATGGGGAGCTAGGCCAGTTGTGCTCTCTTGGACTCCCAGCCTCGGATGGCTGTAGCATCATCGGGGAACTCACCATCTCCTGATGATTAGGACAGCTGCACTTCTAGGGTGGCCCATTCTTTCTTTTTTCCTTTTCTCTTATAAAGCTGCATGATTAATCATTTTTGTATTGAAATCACAATTTGAAAAGTTTTTAAATCGAAAGAGCTGCACTTTGTCTTAAGTGGAAAAATTTCACCTAATAACATAGAACTTCAGTCTGGCACACTACATTCAAAGTCCAAAGAAATGGTTATGCTAGTCTTTTTTGCCAAAAATGTAAATCATAAAATGATTACATTTAAATTGCTGTGGTAATATTAGTCAGTAAAATAACAATCAAGTATTTCCCCAAATTGTTCAGCCCTACTTTCTCATGTCTTGGTACAAGCGCTTGAGTGTATACTTGGGATAATAATGTGGGTCTAAGGCCGGGGTCTCGAACTCCTGTCGGAATCCAGCACCAAATTGAGCTGGAATCCATCCCTCCAGGATCAAACTCGGAGACCCCTAGTAATTCTCAGAGTAATGTGTGTGATAACGATTGTAAACACAGATTTATGATTATGATTATGAGCTGTGAACTGCACACAGCCTGCACGTGTCATCTTTTTTCGGGATTGACTTCATGTGGTAGTGAATGGAATGCCTCCATTGTGAAGTGTTGAGTTCAGGTAAACCACTGCAGTCGTTAATAGCACCCACTATCACAGGACAGCTCTGTTCCCATACACACACTCACACACACATGCTCTTACCCTCCACTGGAATGCTGTGTTTGCCGTAGCCCAGCTGTGTGAGCCCAGCACTCACTTTGAGCTCGGTAATGTAATAACCTCTTTATTTATTTAGTATTAAGTGGATGTGTGGCTCAGAAGCCTGCCTGCCCCAGCCCCTAAATCATCATTACGCTTGTCACACCAGCTCCGCGCTTTTGATGCAGCAGTAGGGCTCCTAGACTGTGACTGACGGCCGAATGAACTGGCCCCTTCAACAAAATCACACTGTGGGATATGGAAGGATAAACCCTTGCCACAGAGTTTACAATAGCCTAGTGCCATACTTTAAGACATATGGTCACAATTAAAGCTAGTATGCATCGTATGAAACCAGCTAGCACTGCACTGCATTAGCACCTGTCAGCTTAAGCTATACAGGGCCGAAAGATTTATTATGATCTGTCAAATGAGGAATGAACTGGGGTTTCCTTTAGGGCTGTTACGATTACTCAATTAAAGTGGTTTATTTATCAAATGCTGTTTACCTTCAGTGACCTCCGTGGATCACAGTGTTTGTGATTGCTTGATAATGTATGTTTAAAACTCTCCTATTGCTGTTTTATAGTAAGAAACAGAGCCTGATGGATGTGCATCACTGTAAACGTCCCCTGTGGTCAGACTAATAAAGGATTATCTTATCTTTTTGCTACATAGAGCCTGTTTACACCTTGTATTAACATGTGTTTCATGTCTAGTATCTGGATAAAGTTTGGCTAGATTCCATTTACACTTTTTACTAAAATGCATCCCCTGTGTGGCCAGATGAGATGAGATTTTACTTTTCCAGTGTAAAAAGGACATCAGCACATCATTTTAGTTTTAGTAGTATTATTATTTTAGTAGTAACTCTTTTACCTGTTATGACATGAGTGGACGAAGCTTGACTTGGACATTTTTTTGGCCTGGAGTGCATGAAGGCTTGGTCTGGGGCGTCAGCCTCGTGTGTCCTCCATCTTTTGTTTATTCTCTCACCTGCTCAATGCAGAGGCATTTCTACTCAAGTAATTGTGTATGGAAACTGAAAATACATTCCGTTTACACTTGTGTTAAAAGCAGTCAGGATTCGTCTCTGTCCATCTCCAAATGTGGTTTGAGTGATCCGATCGTGATCCAATCACAATGCATCCTGGGGTTGTTTACACCTGGCTTTTCATGTGGTCAAGTGAAATCCAAACACTGATCAACATGTTAATGCAGTGTGTAAACAGGCCCATAATGTTTTTTTTTTTTTAAACATTTACTCAGTGAGTCCTCAGAATGAAAGATTGCACAGTATCTCTTTTTCCCCAATACTGATTGAAACTGCGAGTATTGGCCCATACTAATACCGATCCAATGTTTTTTCTTTGAGATGTACTATTTTTATTTGAAACTCTTTACTTATGATGATCTTAAAGTAGGCGATCATGCTCAGATTTCTCAAACACTACTCCGTAGGAAGAAATACATAGACAACGATGTGTCATCACACAATGTGAGGGTGTCCTGTTTCAGGCTGGACTGGATTCATTCCCTTTTTCTCCCCTGATATCTGGTCCAGCGTTTTCCACTGATGTCTGATAGATATCTGCTGTCGGACTGGTGCCATCTCTACTTGAAGTGATCAGTGGATTGTGTGATCACTTGTTCTTCTACGTGTGCACGATGGAATTCAGGACTGAAGTGGATTATTATAATTTGAACAGTGCAAAGTAACAGTTTGGTAATTAGAATGTGTATGATTATGCGGTGTTTGGGCCGACCGTGATTTTGGCTGTCTACGTGTGTATGTGCACGGAGATAAGTATGTGTGCACAAGCATGGACCAGAGACAAGCCACGTCAGGCTGTGTACGTGTCAGACAAAGGCGCAGAGTGTCCGTCAGCAGAATGGTGGCTCAGCGCATGATGGCCGGCACCACTGAGAGGTGGTGATAAAGTTTTGCGCACAATAGGCCCACAATGGGCACCAGGCTGTCCCTCGCCCCACTAATCCCAGCTCTGCTTTCTAAGCAAGGGGCATTATCCTCGCCATGGCCGCACAGGGAGGGGTGTGTGTGTGTGTGTGTGTGTGTGTGTGTGTGTGTGTGTGGCTGGCCGACTGATTGTGCCACCTTACCTCAGAACTGTAAACAAGATCGCACAGAAAAATGACAGTGCAGCAACAGTGCAAGGGCACTGACCCAAACAGGCAGCAAGCTGTACGCTACTACACAGGCATGTGTTCATTTGTTTATCCTGATTCAGAGGTTCTTTGTTGAGATCACAGCGTACCTTTTAAATGAGGCAGAAGAGTGAGATATGAGGTAATAACCCATGTCCCAGTGACTTATCAGCGAGCTCTTAGCTTCATATCAGAGTAGGCACACTGTAGAGCACAATTCAACAGGCTTTTCAAGCACAGTTTGAAATGGTTTTGATCATTAATTAATGCGGTTTGGGCAGAGTGCACTTCTTGATCAAAGAGGAATGATGGCTTTTAAAAGTGTGTTTCTAACTGATCTTGTGATGCATCGCTTCCTCTTTTGGAGCTTTTTTTGGTTATTTTCTTTTTCATCTTAGACACCAAGGTTGAAGAGCCAGTTGCTCGTGCGTTGAGATCTATTGAATTTTTTTAGGGGTCTATCTCTTCTCTGTTTCTCTCACATACAGTGAGGGGAAAGAAGTATTTAGACACTTTTTGTTGTTTAATATATTTCCAGTGCATATATCCACTTCATATTTACATACATAATATCTTTTGACTTTGCGCTTTTAAATTTGAGCAAAGTAAATGTTCGTAAGCATAAACAAATATGTTTAAAGGTGGGTTATGAGGCTACTTCTCTGCAAACGGTGCTGGGGCGTTACACATAATTAAACATAAGGAAATATAAATGGAGCAATGTAGCGGCGCAAATCGGAGGAATTCAGTCTTATTGACCAAGAAACTGAATCTGGGTAGAAGATGGACGTTTTGACAGGCCAACGACCCCAAATATGCATCCAAATAACTTAAGACTGGTTTCCCAATAAACAAGATGAAGGTGCTCACATGGTCTAACCTTCAGGTTCCCAGCCCTTGTCCTGGAATAACCCCTGCCCTGCACATTTTAGTGTTTTCCCTGCTTACAACACACTCATTTCAAGTCGAGAAAGTCTTGTTAATGAGCTGATTAGTTAGTTCAGGTGTGTTGAATGCAAGGTGAAACACTGAAATGTGCAGGGCAAGGCGAACTCAAGGACTAGGCTTGGGGACCACTGTTCTAGCCAATCTCCTGACATAAATCCTATTGTAAATCTATATAGAATTTTGAAATTGTAAGACCCTCATAACCTTGGGGAATTGATATCTTCAGAGAAGTGAGCCAAAGTTGAACCGCTGTGCTGCAAAAAGCAAATGCGTCTTACCTTAAATGTCTAGAAGCTGTTAACAACCAGGTACTAATGTCATTCATTTGTGATGCCAGAATGCTTTGTTTACAAGTACAAATATCAAAAGATATTATATGTGTAAATTTGAAGTGGATATATGCACTGGAGGTGTATTAAATAACAAAAACGACAGTGTCTGAGTACTTGTTTTTCCCCTCACTGTATATATGCATGGATAACTGCTTCAGCATGCCAGGCATCACTGCTCTCACTTCACTCTCTCTATCACTGTAATCTCTGCCATTGCTCAATCCTCCCACTGCAAATCTCTACGGCATTTGGGTCTAACCTGGCCCATCAGTCAGCGGTGATCTCAGTGCTGCCTGACAGTCTAATAGGAGCCCTCCACCGGAACAATGCAGTGCACCGTCAAGCATTCAGGAAGCCAGAAATCTGACAAAAAAACACCCAGATGCTTTCAGATGTAGCAGCTCTAGAAAGTGGAAAGGTATATAGTTGAGATTCTGCTAATCCCATTAAGGTGTTCCCAATACTTTAATGCCAATTCAATGGTCCCTGCAGATACCGCTGACCGATGACCCTTCCCAGACTATCCTGAGCTTTTTTCCACCACTGTAATTATCCTGTGTTTAGCACTTTGTCACCCTGTCTCTCACTCTTCTTCTCTCTCTCTGTCTACCATACAAGAGCTGGATTGTGTGTGTGTGTGTGTGTGTGTGTGTGTGTGTGTGTGTGTGTGTGTGTGTGTGTGTGTAGGTGTGGGCAAGTGATAGCATCAGCCTCAAGCTCCATTCGGCCTTCTCTATGCGTCTCTCCTGTCAACTGTTATCTCCCTTAGTGAGAATGCTTTGTCCCGATAAACCTGCTGTGTCTCCATACCCAGACCCCAGCCTTATTTATTCTTCTCCATGCTCCAGTCCATGCCGTCTTATTTTTTTTTTTCCAATACCTCAATTTTTCCCATTCCTCCTCACTGGCCTTCTCTTTTTCCTTAGCTCAGATTGAAGAATGGTTAGATACAGTCGTGCACATTTCTTCTTTTAAAAAGTAGTACATCTAAAACGCCACACCTTTAGGTAATTCCATTCAGTCTATATGGTTGTTCTACAGAGAGATACCATAGGTAATTACGTGTATTGTGAACATGCTTCCAGGAGAATAGATAGAACATCATATCTTTGCCTCATCTTTTTTGGGGAACATTCTTGAGGGGTCGATGTTTTTGCATACTGATTGAACCAGCGATAGACCCTGTGCAGGTGCAGTCTCAGATTATCCTACATGTTTGCATTCAGTAAATATGTTAGGTAAAATGGTTTCTCCCTGCTTTCTCTAGATTCTGTAGAGTATTTGCTGAAGAACTATTTCTTTATTCTGTCTCGCTCACTGATCTGTGAATGGGATTTGAATTCCCAACCAGACACTCTGCTTGTACAGTGTGGGCTGTGTAAATGTGGAGAGTCACTGCACTGAGAAATGGATTGTGAAAATGAGCTCAACTCCTATCTGGGAAATCCATGGTTGTCTGAAGAGTGTAGTTGAACTTGAAGCGATTTGACTTTCTTTAAAATGCAGTAGTCATTAGGTTTAGTCTTGCAGTGTCTGATGTTTATCCATTGAAATGCATTCTATGACATTGCTTCGTCTTTCAGCATACCAAAGTAGGGCCATTAATTACCTTAATATATTTTTTTCAAGGTTGCACAGATACTGATAAAGTATCAGTATTGGTGCAGATACTGGCACAAAAGAACAATTTTTTTATATGTATATTTATTTTTGTTTAGTTATTAACCCTTTGCACACCCGATAATAACTCAACTAGTTTGCAGTGTAATAAGCCTGGGATGTTAAGGGGTTAAATATCTTTGACAGTAGCTGTGACTGCCTTGCATGCTTCAAACACTAAAATACTCGGTGTGAGAACAGCTCTAATTTTTAATGCATTTTTACAGGCTTGTAGTTCACATTGGAATAGTATTTGAGCTGTGCACTTGTGTATTTTGTAATTGGCTGTTTAGCCAAATGGTTAAGTTACTTGTCCCCACATAGAGAACAGAGTTCTATCCCAGCCCCAAGAAGCACTCATTAGGCTTATAACGGTTTGTGCTGGCATTGTAATGATGTCTCTCTGGCGCTGCATGTATTTTCTGATCTCTAATGAAATTAGAGAGCCATATGGGAGAAACAATTTTTTGCTGCCACAGGAACATAAAATAAGTCAAGACAGCACTTTGAAAACAGGCGTCCTTTCTATCAGAAGTACTTCTTTTCAGTACTTATCTCTATTCTATCTTTGTCTCTGCAAGCAGGTGGTATTTAGCTGTATGGTGATCTACTGGTATGTTGATTTCATTGCAGAAAATGATCAGATTCATAACATCGGCATTAGCTGTCTTTTGTGTGAATAGCATGGGCACAAGGCCCACACAGCAGCCTAATAGTTCAGTAGCATGGTGGGGGGATGTGGTAGATGCAGGGGCTCAATAAGATCCACTCTTCGCTGAGAGAGCACATTTGAGTCCTTATCATTCTTCTGTCGCCTCTTTTTCTTCAATATTCTTATCTCCTCTGACCTTGTTTCAACATCAGCCATTTAATGTGGGGCAACAGCATGTTGTCAGGGACTATCTGCTGCACTAAGGATGTTGTGATGTGTTTGTGCAAGGTTTTCTCTTAGTGTACAGTCAGTGCCTGAGCTGAAATGTTTAGCCAGTTTTTGGGAATGAAAAATTCTCTTTACTTCTTAGAAATCACTGTATTGACTATGTTAAACATATCAAGCTTAATTTTATTTTCTATTTTCTGCCCTGGACAAAGCCAAAATCCAACGGCAGTCAATTCTTGAGAAGCCCAAATAGCACCCAAAAGAGAGTCAGTGAAAATGAGAAATGATTGACACATATGAAAGTGGATTAGTGACAGTGCGTTCCCCAGGGTTCTCTGTTAGGGCCAGTGTATTTAATTGGAGACACACATCATTACATTAAAGGCGTACTTGTGTTGCTTCTGCTTGATTCCCACCCTCTGTTTTTTTGGAATCCTCTCTCTGTTATCACACGCCTGTGTGTCTGTGTGTGTGTCTGTGTGTGTGTGTGTCTGTGCCACAGACTGGTTTTACAGCATGACTCTTCCTGCCAGTGCTGTTAGATTAATCCCAACCCCCTCACCCTCCTCCAAAATCCCCAGACTAGCTGGAAAGCTGATTATAATGCGTTGGCCATTTGTAAACAAAGTCTGTGACAGTGTCCAAGATCATCGACTCGAGTGGTGCTGTATATCTCTCCGGAAATACACCTTCTGTTTTTCTTGTGCTTCCTAAACTTCAAAATTGAAGATGTTTTGAGTCACTTAGGCGTGTTTTACATTACTAATGATGGAGGAATGGAGGAACAGTGTCTATTTGTGGGAGGTTTTCTGAATAATGTTTGCATTAATTTACTAATATTTCATTCGCTAATATAGCTCTAAATAAAATGCAAGGTTTGGTGTCTCATTTCATGAAATGAAAATTTATTTTGTATTGTTACCTAAATGATATTTGATTTTGCTTTTAAATGCATCAATATCTGACATTTTTCAATTACATGCTAATTGATCTGCTAATGCTGATACATAAACATTTATGAGACTACTACTCTACCTAGATTAGCTTTACAGAGAAATGTAAAATTTATTTGTATATGGTTATGAATTCAGTAAAATGAATAAAATTTCTTCTGTGACTGACCTGGTCACTTGCCTTGAGGCCCAGCTATGAAAATACCTTAGCTCCACCTTGTTCTTAGAATTATTTGATAGTCAAAGGCCTCATGTTTTTCCTTTTCTGGCTTTGAGTTCCATAGAACTCCTTTTTCCCCTTATCCTCCCACCCTCTTCTCAGCCTCCCCTGCACTCTCTCTTCCCTCACACTCAGAGCCCATGGTCAAGTGTGTCCACTCTGTGCTTACTCACTCCCAAATCTCCCCACTTCCTCCTGCCCTCCCTGTTAAAGTTAAATGCTTCTTGTGAGTGTACAGGATTGTGTTTTACTGCTTGCCACAGTTTGCCATCCACTGCCCATCAATCGCTGTGCACTCTACACCCCCCTTACCAGCTCTCCCTGTCTGAGGTTGATGACTGTATGTGAAATTATAGCTCTCCACACAGCTGTTATAACGGAGACAGATAGACTGAAGGCTCAGTTCTATTCCCTGAATGCTGCAGAGACTAATCCAGAGGGCTACAGCAACCACTGACTAACCCTGCAGACTCGAAACCTCTGTTCTTCCATAGAACTGACTTATAATTCGTCACATATGGATTATGCAATGTGTGTAATGCAATATGCATTCACATGCTTAGCAATAAGTTTTTACTGAATTGTAATGATATTTATCATTTTATTGTGTTTGTTTGGGCATTGTGTTTGTCCTTTGACGTCTAGATGTGATGTCGACAGCGATGATATTTTTAAGAATAACTTTCCAATAAAATCCCCAAGATGAATGATATCTCCTTCCAGGACAGTGAAATGACGAGTGGCTTCATGAATGAAAGTGCATGTGCACTAGTGTGAGTGCATACAGTGTGTAGCACTGCTTAGCTAAACAGCTTAACTAGCAGCTTATGTCCCTACATTATGTGTGTGTAAATATTAGGCGATTATTTGCTTATTATGCACCCTCATTTGGAGTGTTGCCTTATCAGCACAGGTTCGGCAGAGAACGTTTTTCTTTTTATTGTTAAAAGTAAATATCACGTTGTTCAGAGTGTCCGAGTTGCTAAAGAGCGGTCTACATTGCACACGTCCCGTCTCGAAGATATTTTACTGACACAGCGACCCTCACCCCCCCACACTCTCTACAACGAGACCAAAACCGAAGTTATAAAATCACGGAAGAAAACGGGTAGAATAGCTGTAACGTGCTGCGTGGACATCCATCACCACTGGATCTTTTGTCACCGTAACTGCGCATTTTATCGCAGATGAGTGGCAGCAGCTTCTCATGTGCTCTAAACAAAAGCAGTGAATGAGAGCCGCCCACTTCACTTGTCACATCACTTCCATTTGATTTATTAATGAGAGATATTGGAAGTAAATTCATTATGGATCATTGCAAATACTTTGGTTTAAAAGTACCAAGTCACTTTAAATAACAACACCGAGTTACTTAGTCACTTTAAAATGTATATTGTCTCTGTATTCTGTGTATATTTTGGGTATATTTTGTGTATATTTAATATATGTCAGTTAGTTTTTCTTGTATTTTTATTTTTACTTATTTACTTTCTGTAGAGTGATTAGCTGAGCCTCACCACAAGCATTTCATTGCATAAAGGTCCTGACATGTTGTGCAAATGACAAATAAACTTGAAACTTGAACTTGAAAAATAGAAATGCTGTATAGAAAAATAAAGATGCATCGAGATGCATTGATAATCGTTTTATAATCGCATCGCAGCCCTCTGAATTGTAATCAAATTGAATCATGAGGTGCCTCAAGATTCCCACCCCTAGTGGCCGTAGTGTGACTTACTGACCTAAAACATAACAGGATATCTTTAAACGTTCAAATGGAAGTTTTCTGCATTTCAATATACGTTTTTTTCCACTTAATTTAATCAACATTCCAACACTTCATTTTATTTTGACAGGTGCTTTTGTTTTTCTACGATACCTGAATAAGAAAGGGTTTGTTTGTGGATAAAAGTTTACATTTTTAAGGCAAATACTTGTAGCCTCTGTCATAGAACCACTCAAATAAGAAGCATCAAGACATAATGCAGCTCTGACATTACCCAGTCTGTCGGCCACAGCTGTCTCGCAGGCTTCAGTCTAGTAACAGTATTGAATGCTGAGTTAAATTACCGGAGAGTTTCAAAGAAAAGGCTTCTTGTGTGCGTAACGTGCTGTTTCTCATTAGTTTACTTTTTTGAGGCGCCTGCGTTGCCCCGGGCTCACCTGGCCGGAAGATGTTAGTTTGAGGGAGAGTCAGGCCAGGAGCCTGTAATTCCTGGCCGTGGTATCTGCGCTGCCAGATGGCAAGCTGGTTTTCCGGTGCGTGGAGGGCCCGGCTGGGTACATTTCGCCAGGGGAGAAGAGCAGGGGGACCAGACTGTGACACAGATGGCCTGGTCCACTCTCTGCTCTGGGCTCAGGGAAGGCAGGTGAGGCAGGAAGTGGCACAGGTGAAGTGAGCCCTCAAGTTTGCAGCAGAAGGTCATATCATTATTATTATTAGCGCTAGGCGGGCTAATGGAGTTCTTCACTGAAACTGTGTTCTGGAAAGTGTTGTTGTGAACAGACACTGCCAAGTGAAGGCGTTAGAATATTTAAAGTATAGCACTACAGCACTAACTACTTTCTTTGCTCGTCTATTCAATTATCGAATTGCAGATTCAATGACATGGTTTTGCAGTGAATTGTATTTATATTTGATTTACATTCAGTATCAAGAGCTTTAAGTCTGCATTTTCACCTTTTTCTGTTTGTCTTAATATCAAACAATTACAAAAAATACAGCAAAATGTAGAATGTTAATGTAACCGTTTCCCCAACTGCACTGTGGAGGTATGGCAGTGAAGGGATGGGCTCTCTCTACATACTGTTTTCCTTTCACTGTTGTCTGGGTGTGCATGTGCATGTATGTGTGTCTCCCTCACACGCTTTTACAAGGCATGGCATGGTGGAAGATTTCTCCTTAATTGATTTGATTCAGAGGCTGCTTGGCCTCATAAGTGGCCCTAAGCTCCACACTGAAATGAAGAAAAAGGCATCAGTGCCCCCGGGCTAGAGTGGAGGACGGGGAAGGGGCTGACTGAGAGCTGAGGATGGGGTAAAATCTTGTTAACTTTTCAATAATCGGCCACATATGCACACATACCCTCCCCCGCTTCAACACAGAAATAGTTTTCCCCAGCTTAAGAAGGAATAAAATATTGCTATAGCCCAATCAGAGGTTTATGAAAGACAGTATAAGGGTAACTGTGGGCAAATCAAATGTTTTTCAATCGTATGAGTCAGGCCAAGCTTCACAGAGCCCACCATGATGGGGCTTTGCTCTTTTATACCCACCCAGCCCAGATAAACAGAGGAAAGATCAGGCTGCTAGGCTGCTGCTGGGTCAGTGACTCCCTGTGTTTACTGTGTGGACTGAAGCAATGACCAGCCGTTTGAATCCAGGCCTTGATCTGTGAATAAGCTCCTGTTTGGACCCGGGACTCAGATGACTCATGTTATTGCAGACGTTCATTCCACAAGCTGAGGGGTTTTTGGTTTGACCTATTGCTTTGGGTTTGAAAGGAATTCTTTGGAGTCATTCGGCCATACTTGAGGACTATGCTAAGTGGAAGATTGTTCCAGAATGGTTTAGCCTTTGGTCTGTAATAAAACTGTTCGCCCTGATTTTGGTGTCTGTTGACTTCTTAATGTACAAATGTTTGCATGCGTGGCTCATTTGTTTCATTACAGTGGTTAAGAAACAGCTGAGGAAGATGTCTAGAATTCATTTGACCCAAATAAAGGCAGGCTTCCACTGCAGTAGTGTGAAGAAATTGGGACAAAGAGCTATACTTGTCATTCTTTTTAGATCCGAGACAGAGAGAAAATGCGATTGCAGAATAATGACCATGAATACAGACCTACATTTCTTCTCATTGCGCTAGTCTATTGAGCACCTCATAATCTACCACACTAATTGGCGTCAAAGCTCCCCTGGCAGGGTGTTACAGAAAGAAAACTCTAATTTAATGAGAACTCGAGGCAGATTAATGCACATTGATGCTCATCTGTCAGATCTGGGTGATCACAGGGCATGTGTTTCGGAGACAGATGATGGATGGAATCCTGCTGTAGCACCAGCAAGTACGCAGGGGAGTGGGTTGAGAGGGAAAAAACACCCACAGTAAGAAGAACATGAGGAGTGTTTTCACTCTGGGGAAGGAGGAGATGATGCTTCTTGTGGCATCACTTCAGAGCGAAAGCTGCTTTTATCTTTTGGCTTTGAAAGTGGACATTTCCCAGTTTTTCCCCGTCTGTTCACTATGTCAGCCTCTAACTTTAAGAGTGGACTCAGAGCTGGCCGACTTCATGGGCTGTTAAATGACCCTGATGACTTCTTAACGATTACATCTTCTGCACTGACTATCCTCTAATGGACTGCTGAAAGCGTTAACTGAACCATGTGCCAATCGCTAATTGATGAGATCCAGTCACTGTCCTGGCACTGGATTGTGTTGCTCGGTGTAGCAAGGCCATTAAAATAAGGCCACTGGATGCTGACTAAAGTGAGTAAATAAATAATAGTCCTGACCAGCTTGGCTGGCTCTGGCAAGCTTGTAACAGACAGCAGCCATTGACTCCTGCTTTTCTTACTGTTAAAGAATTTCCTTTTTCTGCTTAGGCTCCAAGAGTGCTGGCTGTAGGCCTCAATAAACTACAGGGGGCTGGGCATCTTCTAGAGACAAGTGGTGCTCCCTACTTTACTTTTAATTATATTCTGTAATTATCAGTTTACAAAAATGGTTTGTCAAGTTATCCACCTCGACACTGGATCACCACTTTTGTGATACATAACATTCTTTATAGTAATTTTATTTTTGAAGATTTCTCAGACATTTTAGAATCATCTACAGTCATGTTCATCATCATCAGTCCATTTTTTGGCAGTTGCAACAAGACTAGCATATTAAAACATTGATTTCAAACTTTTGAATGCTAGAGTGTGACATGGCCTCTTTACGTGTTACATATAGGAGGCAGACCCAAGCAAGAAAGGCTAATTGTAGGTTTACTCTCCTTTCCTGAACTCTGATCTCTAGAGCTATGCTCCAGCACTAGGCCTTTCTGGAGGAATTCCACCCCCTGCAGAGTACCCTTCCCCTGGCCTCGTTGGGACATTACTTGCCTGGGGGGGTGGTGGTGGGGAAGTGGGGGTTCCTGTTGCAGCACAGCCACCGCCAGATGTTGCCTTTGGCCTTGTGCTGTATCACTCCCGCAATGCAGAGTCTAGGCACTGGCAGTCGGGTGAGTGGATGTGGGTCATAGCTTCTATCACTGAGCCTGTTTACTTTCTTTGGGTTCACACTGAGAGAGAGTGATTAGTCAGCTGCATCCACATCTGAGGCTTATTTGAGGGACTTCCTTGCCTCTCAAAGTCTAACCCTGACTTCCACAGCCATCCTTTGTAACTTGGACTTGGTTCTCTGGACCTGCACTTTAGAGGAACCAGGTTTGGACCTGGCCCAGTTCCTGCAGTTAGTTCGCTGATGCTGGACAAATCTAAAGCAGTGGATGCTTGCCAGCTTCTAAAAGCAGCATTCTCATGCCAGGAGAGTACTCAGTGTTTTTGGATCTTAAAATCGCTGAGTAATAGTTGTCCTTGGAAAAGTTGCAAACTGGTGTTTTGACTTTGAAATCTTTTAGGTCCGAAATAAGAAACACTGATCAGCAGGTTAGGCGTTGATGAATGTAAGAAAAAAAGCCTGGTTCTGTTATTTTACAAGTGATTTAGAATGATACCTCCTTCAGTATATGCAAAAACTACAACACACCCTATACTTCTTGGCTTGCTTGAGTGTATAAGCTTCCCTTTTGGTCTTAACATCTGTTTAGTGTGCTTTTTATTTCCTTCCTTATTTTTGAGTTGTTATGACCATATGTGAGAGTATGTGTAAAAATGTGGTTATGGCTTTCAAGCCCATCAGATTATATGCTTATGTGTCAGCTGTGTAGGCAGCATATCTACATATCGTAGATAACCCATGTTGCAGAGAACATGCTGTATATCCAGGATTACGTTTGGCTTGGGCGGGAGGGCAAATGACATAATTTGGCTTTGCCAACAGTGTCACAGTTAGGTCTTTTAATGTTTTAATGATTAATCAAGCAAGCCATGTGATTGGTTGTGATGTTTTTTCAGTCTCTTGTCTTGCCTTCTTGGGTGTTGTGGAAGAATGTCGGTTTCCACAGTAACCATCTTGATTATGGAAATTGAGAAGCGAAAATGCTTTGATAATATTCTGTCAGCTTGGGTTTATTTTCGAGCTAGATGGCACGGGCACATGCACATGCATGAACACACACACACATGCACGTACACGCTTCCTGTTCTTTTGTTCCTCTTTGAGAACGTTTCTTTTGGTCTGACAGCTGCTCTGTAATGGGACCGTGTCCCTTTCCACTTCTTCATTCTGATGCTCATTGGCATAGTGAGTCACTTTCTTCCTGCAACCCCACTCCACTTCCACCTCCTCCTTTTTCTCAATCTGTATCATTCCATATCATCCTCAAGATGGTTTTAGAGCAGAAAAGACCATAATTGAGGCCTTTTTTATCAATATGCGGACACTGAGAATCTGAAACGTAGAGCAGGATTTTAGTAAACGTCACTCTTTGCAAGTCTGGTTTTTAATTTGTAGCTTAGGTGAGCGATAAGGACTGGATTTTGTCCTCTTGATTTTCCACTTCCCTGATTTCTAAGCTCTTAAACTGCCATGACTAGAATTACGCGCCCAGTGATTATGTTACCCCAAGCATATTGGAGTGGGAACCTGTAGCGACTGCCTTCTAGGAAGAGGAAAACTCTGTGTGGATGAGTGATGAAACTCCAGTCTAACCATTCCATAGTTTTCTCTGTCACTCTACTGAAACTGTATCTCCTCTTGCTTTTGCTCCCTCCCTCCTGTTCTCCCTCGATGAAGAACGCGTCTTTCGTTGGAGGATTAGGTTTGGCATGTCTGGAACTAATAGATTCCACCCTGTTGAAAAATCTTATTAAGCAGCAAATGGAATTGCAGTGTAGACCTGAGGCAATGGAGGCAGGACAGTATGGCGACAGCCACCGATACCTTTCCACAATCTCATTAGTCCAGACCCTTAGGCCTATACAGCAGCCACGGGCCCTTACTTATAATTTTTCTCAGCGTACAAACACTGATCTAGGATTTGGTCTGCTTTGTCCACATAATTACGTTCATTAGGAATGCAGATGGCAATGGCTGATCCTAGAATAACATGAACAGGTGCTATAAGACTTGCTCCAGAAATATGAGTGGGCAGTATGACTACATGATGATACAGGAGTATATTGCATCACTGTCCACTTTTCTGATTATATCGACCATACTTCCAGAACACTGACCAACTGCATGTTTCATTAGAAAGATTTAAAAGAGGCTTCTAAGTGGGATAGCTGTCTAAAGTTTGAATGGGGGTCGCAAATTCAAATTTCGACGAAACTGGGAGTCCAAGACAGCGTTGTTTGCCCTGCTTAATTGGATATAGTTCAGTGCAGTATGTCAACTGTTGAATAAAGGAAAAACATTGATTTCCACCAGTTTTTCAAAGTCTCTCCATGATGAAATCCTTAAGATGTAAACGTCATTCAGAATGGTATGATGTGAAAGAAATGCACCCCTTGTAGAACTGTTCACAGTAGCATCTAATTGGAACCAGGTGTCTAAAGGTACTTCATAGAAAGCTATAACATGAAATGGTTACAAATGTGTTGCCTGATGCCTGAGACATTTTTAATGCTAGTTTTGAGAAAAGGTTTTGGCCTAAAACTTTTTAGGTTACATTCATGGTGAAAGGGTACGTGCAGTGCCTTCTAAATTAAGAATAGTACAGAAAGAAGGTACATCGTCTTTGATTCACCACTGTTGTACCATTATCAATATCATATACAAAACTCAGACATAAGTAGGTTCACTAATAAAATGGCAACATTTGTATTGTAGACAGCGCAACCCCTGGTTCCTGTTACCAGTAGTGTAAAGACAATCTGGGTTGGTAGGTTTTCTACAATGAACTATTTTATATCAAATCACTCTGAATAACTTTGTTCACATATCTGTACCTGAATGATGCAGAAGTTTTGGGAAAAAAAAAACAGCAGTATTCCCTTTTAAATGTGGCACTACTAGTGTATTGTGGGTGTTCCACCCTGGCAGTGTCAGAAGTCTAGTATTTACATATAGCTGTATTACTCTCCCCTACTCCAAAACAGCTCTACTCACCTTATCTCCTCTATATAGGCAGCTTTAAACAACCTTCCCGTGTGTTTTGAAGCTAGTGCCACTGTATAGCTTGCCCATCCCTCCCTCTCTCTCCAAGCGAAGCAAACTCACTTCCTCCCAGACTGTCCTCCGCTTCCTGTTTGCTGAGATGAATGGACGGTTTCCTCTGAACTGCTCCCGAGATGCAAGGGTGCACCACCACTACCCCCCACCACCAACCTCCGGGAAAAACAACACACGCTTCTTCCATACGTCCCATTTCATTATTGTTATTGCGTTTGTAATATAGTCCATAAAAGTTTTCAAGACACAATAGGATTGCTCAGAGCTGCACAATGCTGAACATTCTCAAACCACACACATACACAATGTTCTCCCGTTCTCCTCCTCAGTATCACACACCACAGCTGTGTGTCAAAGCCTGGGCCACACAGCAAACGCAGCACTAATCCCTTCTAAAGAGTGCATATGTACCCAACCCTCTGCCCTGAACTCAGCACGATACCTAGTGTAGCTTTGTAGCTCTGCTTTTCCGCCTGTCTTCAATAACACAGGCATGGCTTTAATGGACCAGAGGCGCATAGAGAAACAGTCATGTGTTCCAGATCTGTGAAGACAGTGCATCTGCTCAAATTGTTGGAGATCTCTCTCAGCATCGTGCAATGAAATGCCAGATGCCTCTTAATCATGAAGCTTTTCTTTTCCTTTAGGAAGAGAAGATTGTATCTGTTATGGAATTATAATTGGAGAAAATCCGGCCTTGAGAACATGACATGTAGCTCTGTGAACTCTGCTCTATTTTCTTCTTTTCAGCATCTGAAAAATAAGATCATTTATTTTCAGGAATGCCACTCGTCTTGTGTGTCATTTTTCATAAGTGCTGAAAAGGGAGCGCTGCAAACAAACAACACATATGACTTTTAACAACTTTTTTAGCAGGTTTAGCAGAAAATAAGGTGTGCGTCAGTTGCATCACCGCTGACAGCCTGTAAAAGTTTGCACTGTTTGTTTTAGGTCAGCCATGACTGCAAGTCAAGCACGAAGGGCAGCAGACAGAGTGTGTTTTTGATGTCTGTAATTTGGTGTTTTCTGAATGCAGGCAGTCTGCCTGTCTCTAAAGTCGCTCTGCTGGAGAATGCCGGAGCCGCCCACTCAACAGGCCTGTGAGGATGACTAAATTCACAACAATGACCCGGCTGTGTTTGTGTTTATGCATGTTGTGTGGGTCCATGGGTGCACTTGCTAGTGTGTGTTTGTGTTTTGTTTTCACATGCCAGACCTCCTTTTCTGCTGGACCTTCAGAGGTGTCAGAGGCATGGTGTTCTGATCCCGCCTCCCTTGGTCACCATGGTACCGCAGTGTGCCGGAACCCGGAACATGCTCAGTGTTTTGAAGGCATGGCTGCTTGGCTGTCTCTCCATGCTGGTCATGCCTATCTCATGCATGCTCTTAAAGCTCTGGCTCAGTGCCCAGAGTCTGGAGCCCGTGCCCAGGGACCGTAATGAGACTTGGCAGATTTTGGGTGGGGCCTCTCGGACAGCCAGCCGACTGCTGTCGTGGAAACGAGCGGAGATGACAGCTGGGGTGAGGAGGGGCAGGAGCTGAGAAGTGACTTGACGGTGTATTGAAAACACGCTGGTAGTTTAATAAGGTAGCGTGGTTAAAGTTTGGGCTTTGTTGACTTTTTGAGGAAAGTTATTTGCTTTTGTTGGATTTGTAAACAGATAGAAACACTTCTCTGGAACAGTGATTAGTCAGAATGCTCACAGCACTACTGGGAGGAAACCATTCACAAAACATGTTTGATTTGGTACAGTACAATTTGATAGATGTTTTGATTTGATACATCAATAAAGCAAAAATAAGGAGTGCCTGAAAATCTGCCTTTCAAGTTTTTGATATGGTTTCTGTTTTCAGTCTGTTCAATAATTTAAAAAATTAATAAAATAATTTCTAAAATTTTTTATACTAATGCATGGGCCATAATCTATTAGCCTTGAACTGACCTAATATATGCTTACAGTTTGTGTTTTTGTCCCTACCTGTATTTTGAGGTAAAGAGAAAGAGAGGTAAAGAAAGAGATATTTTCAAAGGAGGCTCTACCCTCATTGGGACTCGTTTCTTTTGTATTATACTCCATGCAGTATAATCAGAATGAGTCCTTAATTTGCTCCCGTCTGTTGAAGGTGTTGTGTGATGCCTGTCTGTACTGCATTGAGAAGCTTATATTGAATGATACAATCCAATACATTACATTGTTACACTACTAAACAGCATATATTAAAAAATATTTGTGAATGGTTAGCAACGGGCTGTATACAGTATACTTTAGCTTTTGCTAGTGTTAGTTAATGTGATCCTTTCAAGCCCCTTTCCTCATTTCTCATTTGTGTGTCTTCCTCTGAGTGAAAAGCTCTGTAATCAATAATAGATGGCCGTGTAATTCCACGTTTGAACAGCAATCGTAGCAGGAGGCAATTTTGATTGCTGGTGGGGAAACAGCAGGTGTCTGTGAGAGGTATGCTTTGTTCCAGTTCCTAATGAAGACCCTGTTTGAGCTGTTACTGTGTTTCTCAAGCCATCCCTGCTCACCACATGAAAGAGCAACATCTGTGTTGCTGTGATGCTCCCACAGCTGGGGCCTAATGAGATCATTCAGTAAGACCTGATCAGCAAGTGCACACTCAAGGAGATAGGGGGAGGGGCGACGGTAGTGATTTTTCAGCGCGTGTACACCGAAGAGGCCATGGGTCACTGCTCTCTGACTGCTTCGACCCACTAATCCTGAATGTGTGTTTAATGTTTATGGCTGTGCTCACTGAATCGCTCAATAAATCTTGATATGGATCAAGGTCGGTTAATCCGTCTGTAACCAAACAGCAAAAGAAGCAGTCTCTCTTCACATTATCTCACTGAATGGTGAGAATGAGAAGTAGTGTGACCTCTTGAATGGTCATATTTAGTGGACCAGGTAACTTTTGTCTTGCTTTCAACCATCCTTGAGCGAACAACTTCCTTGTTGCATAGCATCATTGATTTTATCTACAGTCATCTCTGGTTATTGTAGTTATTCCTGTGTGAGGTACAGATTTTCATAAAGTGTGCTCGCACTGTCCTTTCAAAGCCCTTTTTCCAAGATACATATTTTATAGACTGCAGTGAAATAGCCACTGTAGAAAGAGCTGCGGTACTTTTCAAGGTTGACTATACATTTGGTCTTAAGTTCCCCAAGAGAGGACCGAAAGAGTTTTCGCTTTGCGATATTTTTAGCTATTCAAGGATTTCACAACCATGTCGTTTTTCCCCAACTCGCTTTCCCTGAAGCTGGTGGGGAGATTTGTCTAGTGGGCTGAGAATACTTGTGTGGCCAAAGAGCTTTCATCACAGTATTTCTCTGACTTTCAGAGCATTTTATGCAACCATGATACCTATGGAAAATCTGAGCTTGGCTGCTTTGCGACTGTCGTCATGCCATACTATGTTTATACCACCATTCCAGTCTGCTTCAAGCTCTGCTTGCTAAGAACAGCATTAGTAACAGCCCTTTCGATTCTTCAGTGTGTACGTCACAGAAACCTGCTGCATCACTCATTGAAAGCTGGCCGGATTTAAATCCCAGTACTTTAATACAACACAGTGAGGTATATGTGTCAGAGTGATTGACTTCTTGAGGGAGTGGGGGTCTAGGATTAGAGTACCAAAGCAGTACTCTAACCTTGAGACACTTGATAGAGCTAACAGTGTTCATCTTTGCATTACTCTTATTTTAGCAAATAAAACTCACTCAGTGTCTCTCAGCCAAGACCAGCCCTGCCCTCGTCCCCTTCACGCCCCAGTGCCCATTGGGGTCACCTGACTCGGGGTGAGAGCTGCGGCAGCTGGGCGAGTCTGGCCACACACACACACGCACCAGCTACTTTGTACACTTGGGGATCACAATATGGACAAAACACTAATATTGGTATTATATAACTACATATAGCGTTTGTGATGGGAGAATCAGTACTGACATGATTAAAGGCTGACCTGCATTATTTTGACTAAAATATTATACTTTGCCTGGATTACATGGTTGTGAGTGTAGATCAAAACACCTAAGATGTGATTGGTTAGAGGAGGGGATGCACATTCATTGGCAGATTCTTTTAACTGATAACCGACCATCATTAGTTAACAGTTAATCCTTAACTGGCAAGCCTAGAATGAGATGATCGATTCTAACGAATTGTTTGTCTTCTGAAATCTGGCTTTCTGAGCCATGTTTAAAGCCATTGAAAAGACATAAGATACACACACTTAGTGAGTGCACATATCAAATGAATTTTATATTAATGTACCAAGATATCACAGTGTTCCTTGTATGTACAGTAAGACACAGTACTGATACATGGGGCCAAGCATAAGCATGTATATGAGGTAAACATCTGGAAACCGTATTAAACATACCCTTCATAAGAACCCAGGTTTTTTTAAACTAAGGGGCTTCATAGCTATAAGATATTCATGGTTACTAAGTGGTTAAAGAAATAACTGGAATAAACAGTAAGTGGCTATTGAAAGTTGTAAAGTTATATTAACTAGCTCAAGTTCAAGCAAACATAAATGCCGTAATCTTGGCCAGCTTTGGCTCAGTGGTATCTCATTAGCTCTTGAAAGCAGTAATTGTCTGTTGTCCGTGATCTTCTCGCACTGCGGTGCAACAGAGAACATGTTCAAAATGTTTGTCTATCTCATCGCTTGCTTTTGATATGAAGCATCATTGTAGTTGTGCCGTTGTCATCTAACAGAAGGTGCCCCGAACAACACTATTTTCATCTGCACGGTTCGTTTTTAGTAGGCCTGTCTAGCTGAACCAACTGCCTCTTACACCTTCATGCATATTACCCAAAGTGTTCCCCAACTTAAATGATAAATCTGCCTTTTCAAATAGGAACTGTTGTTTTTTGGAAATAAAATGAAATGAATGACTTAAGTATTGTAACCTTCTGTGACATTAGTATGGCAAAGGCCAGTGAAGGTTAGTACAGACATACTGCAGACGTGCTAACAGTGAATTAATGCCCTATTCTTCTCTCACGCCAACTATTAATATCAACAAAGCAGTTAAAATTGCACGAATCCAATTATGACATTGGCTGGTCGATTCATCCCGGCATGTTGGGTTGGATGTATACGAAATGTGTTCCTTTATCCTTTATTGAAATTGCAGGGTGCCTCTGAAAAGCTTTGCGAGTCGGGGCGTTGCGATGAGACGTTGACTCACTTCCTATCATGGTAAATTACACAGTACGGAGCAAATTATACATGACAGTGGTATCAACACATGTTGACAAAGCATGCAAGCCAAGAGGCCAGACTAGTCATTATCGCAGTGTAACTGAGAATTTACACTTTTTTTTTTTAAGGTGCTTGCCCTTTAATATCATCGCTTAAAGCATGCGTCATAACAATGACATACACAATGGGAAAACCATGCTGTCGAGCTTGTGCTGATGAACTTAGTTTCAGTCTGAAGCAAACCCTCCTCATGTTGTTGTGTAGAGAGAGAGAGGGAGAGAGAATGAGAGAGACGGTGAAAATCCCACTTCTCTTTGGTGTCATAGTGGAATTGCCCTCTCAGCTTAAATGACAATAGAGCAGACAGGGTCGGCTATCATAGCTTTGGGACTGCCACGCTCCCTTCTGCTCCAGGCTGGCCTGGGACAGCAGGAGGACCATGGAGGCCAAAGTCATCAGGTTTCTGTATAGCAGGAAATGCAAAGGTATAGTGAGCAGTTTTAATACATAGACAGTTCTTGGAGTTTGTCTTAGAGTTTTGAACTTACTTGGGGTCTCTTGCATTCATTTGCTGACGCATCTTAAGCTGCTGTCAGTTTTGCTGTTCATTTTACTTGCAACTTTCACTGCTGCATTTTTTGCTTGATGAAATGTGTTCATTTGAAACTTTACAGTGCAACTGCGTTCACAATTAAAGGTGTTCTGCACTAGCATTTTATATCTGTGGCCATTAGTTTATATGCTTCGCTCTGTTAATTCCCTTAACTGCTGTGACTACATAGAGCATATGACTTGGCTCCACTATAGATCTATAGAGTATTCAGGTTACTTTGCAGTATCCGGTCTTTCTAGCATTGTAATGGATCTTTTAGCGTGGATGGCAAGTGAAGTGGTCTCCCTAGAGCTTATGCAAACACCATAATTCAATATTTCAATTGACCATTTGTATTGAGTGGAGTAAATTAATTTGGGGCCATGGCTGAGTGCTCTGTGAATGTAAGGGAGAAGCAGAGATGAGAATGAAAAGTGATAAGCAAGCCTAAACTTCTCTCATAGGAGCCACAAGGATAGGAGGGTGATCCATTACACTTTGTGCTGAGCTTAATCAGTCATCAACATCACTTAATGCTTTACATGTAGTTACGGCTGCAGCTATCGGATATCTTCAATTTCCAGGATTCTATTAAATGTTGTTTTGAATACTCAAGGATAAGAAAAGCTCAAGGAATGTTACTCTAATGAATAAATGGAAGAAAATCAGACAGATTTTTGTATTATTACTGTTTTACTGTGTTTTTGTGCTACTGTATAAATTTATTTTTTTTTCATTTATGCTTTTTATTAAAGCTTAATTGAAATTGGATGCAGGTAACTGCTTGCTACTAGCATTTAGCTTGATAAACAAAAGTTTGTTTCCAGTCAGACTGATGAAAACAGTGCACAGAGCTGACCTTTTTTAATAAAAATAAAAGTTGGTTATTTAAACGACATAGTTTTCTAATATTTTAACAAGGGTTTTTTTATACAATGGGGTCCAAATGTCTGGGACCACGTAGAAAATCTGAGATTTGCAAATGCCAGAACATTTTGGAAATTAGAAAAATTTAAAGCAAAGAATATTTTAATAAAATGAAGAAGAAATATTTGAGGTTCCACACTTTTCTAGACTTTTCTAGTTCGGTACTCAGTTTTAAGCAAATTTGTGATGGTGACAATGTTGAGGCCTTTATTAAAAAAGGTCATTTTTGCACAAACACTGCCAGCTCGAGTGCATGCTGTTATTAAAGCAAAAGGAGACATCGAATACTAATAAATCCTGAAATTTGCATCAAAATTTCAAAGATTTTACTTTTCATTATAATTATTATGCTGATAATAGAATATGTAATGAAAATCTCTCAATTACATTAGAAAGGAATGACCAGTGGTCTCAGATTTTTGGACCAAAATAAATTTAACAATGCAGCTCTTATTTTTTAGACATATGTTGTTGTGTCCACTATTATGAGATGATCTATGCACAGCTGTTCACAATTCATGGAATATACTGTAAATAAGCCAGTATTGTTGGCAATATAATACAGCAAGAACTGTTCTGCAGCTGTACGGCACATTGAGGTTAAGTCTGCAGAAACAATAGGTGGAAAAACATAACTTGTAGAGTGATTAACAGCTTTTTACAAAATTGTAAGGTTGTTGCACTTGTTTTTGAAAGGCTTATCATTTGAATTTGCATAATTGTTAGTTTACTGAAATAGGATGATTCACTGCTGTTTTTGTGTGACACAGCTGCCAAGACATTCTTGGGTGGGTCGTACACCAGGTGTTGAAATGTTGATAAAGATATGAGCTTAGTTTCGTTCTAAATGTTACGACTTGCATGTTGACTTTGTATTGTTGCTGGGGGCATTAATACGATGTTGGCTTTTTTTTTTTCTTATAAAAACACATTAAACTGTGCTGTCTATCAGAAGCGATCTCCTTACTGGAAAAATTATGTTTCAGTGCAGCTGTGTAAGCAGTTGTATTGTGTCTTTCACCAGTTGTGATTTATAAGCATGGTCTGGAGAAGCTGAACCATCAGGTCTCGTCTCTTTGGGTAGTGGACGTCATTTTCTTTCAGAACCACAAATCACTATAAAGATGAGGGAACAGGCTTTTCTGCACTTTTCAGTTAGATTTTCTTCACTCAGTTATAGTGTGAAATGCACTTCATCCAGACTTTGCTGAATGAGACAGTTGGAGTCAACACTGCTGTTATGATCACTTTAAGTTTGGTTATAATTGTAAATGATCTCTCACAGTACTTGATCTGACAGTACACACTAGTTCACTGCTATCAAAAACTATGGATACTGCTGTTCAACACGTAACATACTGAGCTGCACTAAATTCAATTAAACACAGCTAGTTGTGCTCTCTTTATAATGAAGCATGCAGTTGGTCAATGTTCTTTAAGTACCTGCAGTATAGTATATGCATATTGTGATAAAAAAAATCACATTAATTAGAAAATGTTGTCGTATTGCCCACCATTCTCAGAAAGTACCTGACAGAAAGAAATAATATAGTAGTATAGCCCTCAATTTGAAACAGTCGAAGCACCCTTTTTCTAAATCCCGAACCTTTTTTTTGTCTTTGGCAGAAATCCGGGCTCAGCTGGTGGAGCAGCTCAAATGTCTTGACCAGCAGTGTGAGCTCCGTGTGCAGCTCCTCCAGGACCTGCAGGATTTCTTCCGCAAGAAGGCCGAGATTGAGATGGACTACTCCCGCAACCTGGAGAAGCTGGCCGAGAGGTTCTTGGCCAAGACGCGCAGCACCAAGGACCACCAGTTCAAGTAAGAGTCCTGACATGTGCCCTGAAAATTAAACTTGGCCTGAGAGCTAAGGAAATGCCCCATAAAGGAACATCTGTTGGTTATTATTTGTTATTCTGCAAGTTACTTTGCATTGTTTCACTGTATTCCATGTGTGCAGGAGCTTAGATGTCTAGTGTAATTTTGCAGCTACAAATACTCTGTTTTTTCATATGTTGTTTTTATTCTCCCCCTATTCTCCCTTTTTCTTGTTGACATTTCAGAGTTGCTTGTTCTTGTTGTGGTGTCTGTGGAACCCTGAACAAGAATTAAGCACATTCACACTCAAAACTACATTACTGGCATACCTGTACTGGTACTGTGTGGCCTTTGCATGGTTCACATTTGCAGCCCTTAAACAGATTTTACCAGAATACGCTCGTTCACGTTTGCCATGAAAGTTTCGTTTAGCAGAATATGTCGTCCTGAGCTTGCATGTCCAGCAGCGCTTCATTTTATATTATTAACTAAATGCTCGGTTGCAACATCTTTCTCTCGTGAAATCTATGTAAGAATTCTGGGCCAATGCTTAAATCTGATGTTTTTCATATACATATCTGGCAATACCAATTCCAGTGTCCATATATAAACATTTACAAAATGTCGCCTAAATGTTCTTATTTTCTGAAGTACAATAAATACATCATCAAATAGCAGTTTGAAATATCCATCAAATGTAAATATCTGTCTGATGCCGATATTTTGTTCAAAACAGTTATATGCCCAAACTGGTATGATTCATCGTGCTGCACTAGCAAAAACAAAACCGTCACAGAAGTGTTCTGCTTTGCCAGGCATTCTGCATCATTTTTGGGCAGCATTAGCAATGCATGTGCAACAGAACACTTTTGCACGTTTGCTACTTCTTTTAAGCGGTTTGCCACCACAGTCGTACAAAGTACACTTCCATGACATTTTCCACTCGTGAAAACTGAAAGCTTGACTGTAAAAACAGATGAAGACTCAGCTTCCCTGGTAATGTGCCAGCTTCTGTTCACATTCCCAGTAGATTTGCAGGAATTGTACTAGGCTTCGTGCAGGTAAATTGCTATGCTGGTCTTACTGGGTGTAAAAGGGTATGTATGAAACCCCAGGCAATCAGGCAGTCAGTAATGTTGAACCCTGCAACATATGCTTATTGCATGTGTTATGCATACATACACACACATATATACAATACCAGTCCACTGAGTGGGTTGAAACTAGATCCCCTGGTCGACCTGGTCAGCGTATACAGGCACACTATGGCTTTTATGCAGTCCATGCCGCAGTTATGTAAGAAGCTTTATGCCAGTCCTGATGCTATAGCGGAGAGGATTTCTGACAGTAGTATTGAGTCAAGCTCATCCTTCGAAGTGCTTTGGTTCTGCTCCAGTGCCCTATATTCAGTGCTCATGTTCTGTGCCAGTGAAGGCTTTATTGTACATTACTGTGGAACAGCAGGGCTCTGCTGATGAAGAGCGGATCAACACTCTATCTGTCTCTGAAGTTGTTTTAAAATAATGTTTCCCTATCCTCTTTTGTTGTGTTCACCCTCTTGTCAGGCTTTTGTTATTAACATAATTCACCTTCACAAAGCTGAAAAGCGTTGGCAAAATAGGCTTTTGTTTTGTGATATGAGACGATTTAAGTGGCCTTAATGTTGTTTTCATTGTTGACTTCAAACAGGCTTCCCGTCTCTCATAAAGTTGTGTTGCCAAGGAAGGCAGGTGGTAATTATGTGCTCTGAAAATCATACTTTGGCCAGGAGCTCAAGGAAACTGGTGCCATAAACAAACATGCATGACTTTCACACATGCCATTTTTATCCAGTCTGGTGGTAACCGCAATGCTCATGAAATATTGAAAGCTGGCGCAGTGCCTGAAATCATTATTTTGTAGGTCAAATATGGGAGCCTTGTGGCCCAGTTGAGTTGGTGATGGAGGTAATGTATTCATTTTATGCTGCAGCCTAGAGGCTAGTTTGTCTACCTGGATATTCAAGATTTTCCAACCAGTTTCCTCTAATAACCTGAACGTCTATGACTTCTGGTTAGGGCTGGCCAGCATAATTAGAGTACTTGAATATCCGTTCGTTACGTTGGTATTTGTTTCCTTGTTTAGTTTTTGGAAGCTTCGTCTTTTCTTAACCCTTTAAACCCCACCAGAATTCTAGAGCTAGAGGCTCATTTATTACTATTTTATTATAACAGAGCTTTTTGTCATAAAACCAAGTTAAAATGGCAATTATTTAAGAATGGACATGATATTAGGCTATTAAAAATTTACCTCATACCCAGGTAATCTTATCTAAAGGCTGAACACAGCCACTCGCCCTTAAGATGTCGCAGTGTTGCCTTTTTCTTGAAAAGACTGAAGCAATGTAAGTTAGTAAAAGACATTCAAATGGCAAACATAAGAAAAGCAGTCAAATACACATTCATTTGTTTGGCTGTTGTTTTGACTGATTAACTGATGGTGAGTGAAAAAGCCGAGCGCTTGTTCAGCCGCTCGTTTTGCTGCTGTGGAGCTGAGAGACGGAGACAGAGATGGCAGGACAGCTAAATGATTTAGTTTGTTTGTATAAGTTATGAATGGCTGTAATTCTATGCGAATTAACTTGTTGCAAGTTATAACAACAAGTTATTTCACTTGTGATGAAATTGAACTTGGACAACTTAGTTAACAGTGGAATAGGAAATTGGCTATCCATTCAGTAAGCCAGCTAAACTGACTATGAAAAGACATTGCTAAACAAAGAATTTTAAAAGATTCACATCTTGAACTTATTTCTATATTATCGCTACTATCCTGGTAAGCTATAATCCTGTCGGACTTATCGCTATCCTTGTCTGACATAATGTTACAAGGATGTATATATGTATATATATTTATTATAAACCCAAATCTGTAATATTTTGATTAAAAACTGAACATGCTTAAAATTATGGTTACGTATAAAACGCAAATATTACTGTTCTTAAGGTTAGTATTGCAAATAAGTCTTTGAATACTCGATTGAAAACAAGTATTCAAAGCCTGTAACATGCTTTTGGTATCGCAAAAAGTCCTGGTCCTTTAGACTCCAGGGCCTCCAGCTTCCTTGCCTCACTTTTCATCACATTTCCTGATGTCTACACATTTGAACATTTTATTTATATTGCATATAATCCTTCTTCACTACAGATAAAGCATTTTTCCTTCCATAGTTGTGGTTGATGAGGCGCTAACATCTCCAGTCATCTAAACCTGTGATCTGTTTTGTAATGTGGTTGCAGGGAGGGGAGGGGGGTGTTGGGACGGTGGCTTTACAAGAGGCCAAAGCAGCAGCGAGATTGGCATGCTTGGTGCTTTAAGGCCTGTCCAGTGTTGTGAGCACATGTCCAGCTGGGAAGCTGGAGCTTTCTAAAGCTGCACGTGCACGACTGTGTTTACATCATCAGAGATTAGCGAGTCTCCGATAGGTACGAGATCGTTCAAGAACTTTCCGGAATCAGTGTTTAGATATACTTTTACACCATATTAGCTTTTCCACCCTGTTGAAAGATCTGCTTTCTGGTGAAAGAAGGGGTTGTGGGAGTGTTGGTGGTTTTTTTCACATTCATAACACAGATCTCTTTACCATTCCTCTCAGCTTGCTTTGTAAAAGTTTTGACTGGATTTTAACTGCAGACTTGGCTCTTTAAGTACGGGGCATTCCAAGATCCTGACAGTTTTGCCTCAGGCAGAGTTCTGGCAGCAGGAGATATCAAATGGAACAAACTTTCTCTTCTCTTTTCTCATGTCTCTGTCTTTCGCTTCCCTCTTTCTTACCCCTCCTCCTTTCACCACGTGCTTTAGTCTGCTTGTTCTCCATTTTTCTCTGTTTTCCTGTGTTATTTCAAGTCTCCCCACTCGCTTTGGTCTGAAGTAGGCATGTTAATGATCAACCAATTATTTGGTTGATGAGGTTGCAAGAGTTCAGGTTGTTCCCGTAGTCCTGCTGAGTGATGCAGAACTCCGGGTTTTGTGGAATTGACTCCAACTCTCCACTCCTGCTGTTGGAATCGATGGAGTGTACTCCTCGACTCCGCTTAAATTTATCAGGTTGCACCAGAGCCGTTGATAGAGATATATAGCAGAGATTTAACCACCCTAAATGTAGTTTACAGCACTGTCGCTATACTATACTAAGATATTTAGCCTCGACACAGTGTTAAGGTAGGCTACAGCTACTTGTTCTTAAAAGCCGTGAGCTACCAACTTCCAACCGACTATTTTTATTGTTGTTTACACTATTAATGTGAACTAAATCTAGCCGTGGTCATGCCATATAGATTTGTTAACTTGGCCTAATAATATGTAGTAAGTCTAAGTGAGTAGACTTCATTACATTACATGTTACTGTCATCTGTTAGGCTAGGTTGCATTTTCATTCAATAAAGCCAAAGCCTTTTTCATATAAGACACAATGCTGTGTTTGATGATATCATAGGTCGTGAGTGATTTTAGGTTTGTTGGGTAACGATTAATCACAGACTAACAACATTTGACTAATGGTCAAAACAATTTGCATCCCTTATTTGAAGTCTTCAAGGCCTTCACTAACCCACTGGAAATAATCAATAATCAGTACTTTCAGATCTGTCCCTGCAGGGACTTAAGCATTGTGTTAAAGCCGTGTGGCTAATCAGCCCCCTAGCATGACTGCAAGTGTCCCGCAAGCTAGAAAAAAACCTCAAAGCAGAGGAAACTGCACCCTGAGTGAAGACATTGTGGTGGACCTTTTTAACCAGGGGTCTACTCTGAGAGACTGCAGAGAGCCCAAGCAGACAGTGGCAAATATTTTGAGCGCTACAGCATATTGACATGTTCAGGCATATTCATCAATACCTTGATCTTTTCAAAATGGGGAAGATGGAAGAGACCAGCAGTTGGCCTGCTCAGAAGTTACTCAATGATGTGATTGTTTGATTCTTCATTACCCTTCTGTTTCAGTCTAATGGAATTTCCCTTCTCTCCTCCTTTTTGCTTTTGTTTCTCACTGTGTGAGGCCTGAATTCTCCTGATTTTTCTCTCTCTCTCTCCCTCCTCCACCCGCTCTCTCCCTTTTTGTCTTATTCTCTTCCTTTTGCTCTTTTCCCTTTCTCTACAGAAACTCCACAATGGTCCTTTGCTGTGGGCACCCTGATCCCACTGACCCAAACTAAGGGGAAATTTCTGTATTGCTTGCTGTGTTCCGCTGCCTCCATAACCTCCTCCGCACACATACACACATAGAGCCCCAGGAATCCAGCTCCAACATCTGTCCGCTTAATGGGCGAAAGCCGCATCTGCTAGGACCATGGTGCCATGAAGGAATGCAAGGTATTTTCCGGCCTTGCTCGTCCAGTAGAGAGAGGGGCTGTCAGTCAGGGGGCCCTGGCCTCCTCCTTGCCTGAGGGGCTCTGGGTTGAGCGTTGATGAGCGGTGATCCCACCGAGACCCCTGGTATTCTGGCTATGCGCTGGCAAGCCGAGCCGACACTTCGCCTGCCCTTGCAGCAGCTGGGGTGTACAAAGCTTGACTGCTGTATGTGAAGAACGATAGCGAGCTGCGTTTGTTGGTCAGGCTGGTTAAGAAGCCTGGTATGGATCCAAGCTGCAGAGACAGAGCGGCATTGATAAGGAACATTCTGTTCGTTGAGGGCTCTCTGTGGTAATTGCCTTTTGTTATGTTCTCACATGCCTTAGTTTGTGGGGAAAAAAATGTTTCAAACCGATTTGCTAACAGAAAGTTACTACATGACTGCCTGCCAACCAACTGTACATGTCTCAATTGCACGGTGTAGACCCTTCAGGGGTGGAAAAGTGAAGTGAAGAAAGAGGAAGGAGGGTGGGTGTAGGGGCCATTTGCAGTGAAAGCGTTTGGTCCCATGACACTGGCAGTCAAGCAAAGCTCCCAAGACGCTTGTGTCAACTGAAGAGTGATGTGTGTCACATGCTCATCAACTCCGTTTACCGAGCTCAGCTTACATTGCTGGGAAGATGTCAGGCTCTTCCTCTTCAACCAGTGAATCAGATTAAGAGGAAGACATGAATAGTGCCAGCAAAGAAATTTGCCTCACTGTGAAGTTTTGAAAGTGTTGTCATATAGTGTCACTTCACTCTGCTGCTTCCGTCTTCAGAGACTTCTGTGTGATCACGCTTGTAGAATCCAAGGCTTGTTAACTTGACTTGAGCCAGTAATAGCTGTTCACATGGGCTTGTTTTAAGGCCTTGTTTTTCAGCAAAAATAGCTGACCATTCTCAGCACACCCAAACGACATCTAGTCAGCAGTGGTCGTATGGTTGTCTCTTTCCATTGATTGACAGTGTAGAGGGCAGCTAACAAATTGTGCAGCAACAAGTTGGCTACAGTCAGTAATTGTAAACCTACAAAGTGTAGCTTTATGGTAGCTGAATCTAATAAAGTGGCCAATGAGAGAGTGTTTTATGTTCCGTTTACTAGGTCCATACTATGCAGTTTTAATTTGACAGTGTGATACCACTGGTCTCTGCAATCTGAGTTTTTCAGTGTTGTAGAAATAAACAGTACAATCATTTATTATGGTTGAGCATATGTCTCACCCAGATTGTCCGGCATCTATTCTCTTCCTATCAACAAAGAGCTCAGGGTCAGTTCAACCGGAGGAACTGAGACTATCTAGTGCGTGTTTATGTTCATGTTTGAGACCGAGAAGGGTAGACAGGATGACTTTCATTTTCTATCACTCCTGACACGCATGACTGATGTATTCCCAGCATCATGCTCGAAGAGAAGCTGGGATCCATGAAGCTATTCTCACCAGAGTGCAGAATTCCCTACAGCACATCTCACACATCAAAAACAAAGGACACATGTTGGAAGGAAATGAGGTGTGTGCGCTGTAAGGATTGATGTCCCTCGAATAAAGGGGTCATTCTCACAAAACCGACTCAAAACATGTTCATAAATATTTGTATCATAAGCATCACACAGATAAATGGTATGCATATAATTAAGTATGTATAGTGGAGCTTTATATGGTACAGAAATAAGTTTGTGGAGTTCATCTTTCTATTTTAAAGGTTTTCAAAGTTTTTATTACCGCAGTGTGTCCACATAAGAGTGTCTTATTATATTTCTTATGAGTTTGTGTTACTTTTAACTGCTGAATCTCTTTACTTAAATGTAAAAAGAGATTCACACATATTACACACATGCGTAGACAATTAAATAGGTTTTTTAGTCAATCAGCCTATGTTGGTATATTCCAAAAAAAAAAGAAAACAGTTTATTTTTTAAATTCCCAGTATTTGCTATGTTCATGAGAATAACATCATACAGATATTCCGTCTCGTCTTAGTATTTTTTTGTTCTGTATTTGAGGTTTGAATAAGATGTGTTGTAGGAATGTACAGAATTGGAATTTGCATTCTGACTAGTTTGATGTGTCTAGTATCCGTAAAGTCATGGTCACATTATGCACGAGTAAGATCTGCCTGGTGAAAAAGCCAGGTCACTTGAATGGGAATGGATTCGACAATCAACAGACTATATGTATTTAACAGAAAGTTACACAGAAGCCTCAACAACTAAATATTATGTTGGATTTTTCAGCATTTACTGTGCTCACACTTTACCTTTATTACAGCTTCCATTCTTTTCAGGAGACTTGCTTTCAGTTTTTTAAAGAAATCTGCAGAGATTTTCAAAGTTCAGTCTTAGAAGTTGGTTGCATTTTCTGCTTGTCATGATACAGATAATCCCAAACACATTCAGTGATGTTAAGGTCTGAACTCTGAGGTGGTCCGTCCATTGTTCTGGGAACATCTGCAGCTTCTTTGTTTGATTTGCAAATGCTGTTTGTGTGTTTCCCTTTTTCAATTACGGCTTATTGACAGCTACACATGCTTTCAGACTTATAATGTTGAGTCATCTTCTCACAGTAGAACGATGGTCAAAAAGAGTGGAGTTTGACAAAAGCTTTAAGCGCTGTTTATCTGATAGTGGTAGTTTTGGTGGTCTGCCAGATCTTGTATGGTTGTTAGGAGTTCCAGTTTCTCTGTAGCTCTGTTTGGAAATCCAGTTTTTGGAAGCTTATGTTTTTTTTTTCTTTTGTTTTCCTCTGACTTTCTTTATCTTATATGTAATCCCCTCTAAGTCCCCTAAATTCAATAAATGAATAGATAGTGTCTGACTTTTTGATGGTACTTCAGGTCACTTGATAGTGTGTTAAATCACAGTGGCTACACCTAAAACACAAAGATAAGTCGCTAAATAAACTGGACTATCAGGTACCTCTTGTGTTAATATATCCTCGTTGCAAAAGCAGTTAAAATACTCATCTCTAGTTCAGTGCAGCATGCAGTCACAAAGGCAACATGAACAACAAAACAGAAAAAATTGCTAACTACATAAGTGACATGTGACCCTACAACTCAATGGGCAGCTCTGTTTGTTTATGATGTCCTCCAGCCTCCATACACATGATTCATTTCCACACTCCCTCACGTTCTGTCTGGCTATGCTTGTGGAATTCCCTTCATAACAACCGTCAGAGTGTTAGTGATTCCTCCTTCTTCTCCATTGGGCCCGATTCCTGCTATGCTACTGAGTCACGACTGTGACATATGTCACCATGGGAACCCCTCCCTGCTGCTGGTGAAAGCCTCACTCAGTATGAAATGACCCTGCTGTTAACTGGACAACTCCAATTGTGCAACTCCACTATCATGGCCTTTCCCAGATGACCCGAGCTACTGCTTTTGAACGCACATTTAAGACCTAGTTTAGCCTTGCTAATTTCAAGATTTTATCTTTCAATATTTGAGATTTTTGAACGTTTAGGCTTTTAAAAATTATACATGTCTGATTTTAGATTTTTAGATTTAGGTTTTGTGACCTTGATCTACACTTTGTATTAGCATCGCACTGTGTACAAATGTCTGTCAATTAAATTTTGATAAGCAGCACATGATGTATAAGCTTTTATTTTAGTTTATCACAGTTAACTGCTCTTCATTTTTGCTTAATTTTTTTAATAATTATTTAATTAACTTGGTTAAATAAAACATCTCTGGATTCCAGTTATTCCCAGCTGCTGTTGGGCAGTACTGAAAGTATTTGATATTGCAATATTTATGCAATACCAAATACTTTCAGTACTGCCCAATGTGTTGGAAAAGTTGGGACATTTTGTAAAATGCAATAAAAGCAAGAATTTGTGATTTGTTAATTCTCTTGAACCTTTATTTAACCCACAACAGTACAAAGAAAAGTTTTGTAATGTTTTCACTGTAAATTTTCATTGTAAAACAATCAAAGAAAGTTGTGAGAGAGGCATGTTTACCACTGTGTTACATCATCCTTCCTTTTAATTTAACTTTTTAACAGTTTGGGAACTGAGGATACTAACTTTTGCAGTTTTTGCCTATTCTTGCTTCATGCCAGGCTTCATGCTGCTTAACAGTCCGTGGTCATTCTTTCTCCTCTTCATGGTACAACATACATTTTCAATAGGAGATAAATCTGGACTGCAGACAAGCCAGTCAAGCACACATACTCTGTACCTACAAAGCCACACTGGTGTAGCACATGCAGAATGAGGCCTGGCATTGTCTGGCTGAAATAACCATGAACTTCCCAGGAAAAGGCATTGTCTTGATGGTAGCATATATGTCTCTCTAAAATCCCACTATACCCCTCCGCATCAGTGGTGTCTTCACACATATGCAGGTCACCCATGCCGTGGGCACTGATGCACCCCTATGTCATGACAGATGTTTGCTTTTTGACCTTTCGCTGCTAAAAGTCTGGATGGTCCCTTTTACTGCTGGCAAGGTCACGCACATTCAACAGTGGTTTCAGGCCTTGCCCTACACGGATTGACATTTCTCGTCTCCACCATAGGTAGAAGGTGCGGAGCAGTCTTGCCTTCAGAAATGTTTTCTCACAAAGATCGGCACTAAAGAGTAAGCCTCGACCCATCTTAGCTTGCAAAGACTGAGCCTTTGGTGGATGCTCCTTTATACCCAAACATTATCCCCTTACTTGTTACCAATTCACCTGCTTATTGTGGAATGTTTCAAAAACAATGTTTTTTGGATATTCTATAAACTTTTCACTCTTATTTTGCCCCATACCAACATTTTTGAGTGTGTTCCAGGCATAAACAAATTCAAAATTTGTTTATATTTACAAAATACAATCAAGTTGGTCAGCCAAAACAGTAAATATTATTTCTTGAAGTAAAGCTTCAAGAAAAGCTTCAAGAAAATTAACAAATCACTTATTTTATTGTGTTTTACAAAATGTCCCAACCTTTGCAGAAATTTGCACTGGAAGTAAGGGTTGCTGTGCGAAACTAAATTGGTATAACAGTATAGACTGTTTATCTATACAGATTGCAGCTCTGAGGAACATGTTCTGACCTCTGTGGCGCCACTGTGGCATCCTTTTTCTACTCACTATCAGTATCTTTTCCACCACAGTAAACCCTTATTGTGCAATCGGCCTTACGTGTGGTTCTCATAGCAGCAGTGCATGCTCAGACGAGTCCGCCTCTGGATCTCCGCTGCCTGAGCTGACGGCAGCTCATTCCTCACCTCGCCTCAGCCGTGTCCTTCAAATAGTGCTCTTGCGTTATTTCAACACATCTTTGCTGTGTTTAGACAGGGTCTGTAATGTTGTGTGTGTGTGTGTGTGTGTTTGAAGACCTTGTCCTTGTTCTTTGTTAACGTGTAAACAATTTTATTGTGAAAAATCTGTTCTGATCTGATCTAAAGCCGCTAGAAGCTAAAACGGTTATTGCCAGTGATAACAAACGTATGTTGAAATTTTATATCATCTCTCTCATATCTCACAGAAACAAGTGAAGAAATCCTGTTGAAAGTGCAGATTCTAAACTTTTAATCAATGAAGGATTTGTGTTTGTAAATAGAAGAGGAGATATTTCATTATGAGTTGAATTTGAATAGTAGTTCTTTTGTCAAAATGAAACTAGCTGTTCTTCTAAGGTTAATATCAGTTATATCTGACTTCTAAAGCTTAAATATAAAAGCTAAACGACATCTTATTACATTAGTTTTGAGGGGCCAGACATGATCTTGTAATGAGAACGTCTGGGAACAACCATAACATATTTTGGGCTAAAATATGGACTTATTAGGGTGGGGAACTAATGGAGAGTGAAATTTTTAAACCATTCCAACATCTTGTGAAGGCAGAGCTCAAAGTAGGGGACGATCAACATTGTTCCATGATGACAGGCCCATTATTCTAATGTAAGTTAGTGTGGCTCTAATGTCCCTCCCAAAAGCTGTAGATTCATGCTCCTCCGTTATAGATTGTAAGGGACGAATAAAAAGACTATTTTAGTTTTAGTGTTTTAAACAACGTTATGTCCTAAACAGCCGGTCAAGCTTGAGGAACTAAACATTTACCCATATCCTTTTGTATAGTACTGTCTGTCTGTCTGTCTGTCTGTCTGTCTGTCTTACAGGAATTTGGCAGTGGATTTGAGAAGGGGGAGTGCCCTCGAGTACCCTCGTTCATGGCAGATTGTTGTCCCCAGATGTGTATTCTCGTTCTCGTGAGACTGGACTGTTGTTATGCAAGCAATGTGTACCATTTTCATGTTTACCCTCTTTTTGGAAAATATATATATATATATATATATATATATATATATATATATATATATATAATCCACTTGTGTGTGTATATATATATATATATAATCCACTTGTATTTCGATGACTCACAAATGCATCTAATTCTGTCTCGGATTGTCCCATTGCTCAGTGATTCTACAGGCTGTGGTTGTTTGAAGGGTCATCTTCTGGCCAGAGGACACTTAGGGCCATAGCTGAGGCTTCCAGGCAGCGCATGCAACTGAACAGTTTGTGCTGCAAATCAAAAACATTGGATGTTTTGAAAGTAATTAAGTCATGCTCCCCTAATCCTCTGCACTCCAGGGCTTTCCAAAATTATTTGTGACCACAGCCAGGGAAAGAGGGGTCAAGCATCTTCTCTTTTGTGCTTTCCTCTGTAATCTTGTCATGGTCAGAGTTGCTTGATCAGATGAAACAAGTGGGCTGATCGGGGAGGAAAGGTGTCTACTCAGTTCAGAGGGCTTTGGGCCCACCCTGACAGATGTTGTACAGAGGAGTGGGACGTGTTGTGACTCCACTGAGGACCCCTGCTGCAGTTTGTACTCTTGCTCTTCGAGGAGAGAAGCATGTTTGGACGTGGCCCGCTGGCGGCTGGCTGGGGTCGGAGGGACAGCGTGCATGCTGCAGTGAGCAGCGTCGCGCCGGCTGCGTGATGTGATTATTCCGCACCACTCCTCAACACGGATGCTCGGTTGTCGTCTCTCGGCAAGGTGAACAGTTGTGTCTGCGTTTCTCTGAAGCTCACCTCAAAGTCAAGCTCCTTAACTATCATGTACACAAAGAAGAGATGAGTGTTTTTAAAAATGTTTGTAATTAGAATATCCATATTTGAAATGGATGCTCCAATACGAAAATAATTTGTATTGCTGTATGAATAGCATGCATACAGCTAGCATAAGATGTGATCTGAACTGGATTGTTTCAGTTGACTTTATGATGTATCTATGTATTTTGGGTGTATTTAGCATTGATTTAGTGATTTATCTTTGTATTTTACACACATGATTTAGCTTACTACCACTTAACCTACAGACTTATAACTCACACAGCTCACACTGTACAGCCTTTTTATAATATTTCCAAAGACTGCCCAGAGGGACAAAATATTCTGAATCTCCTCTTAATCTAAGCATGGTTAAGTATCATTTGAAATCAGAGTAAGACTTAAGCCATTTTCTCCAGTTTCTGAAATTTGGCTCCTGAGAAACCCTCAGATTTTCTCACTGTGATCAAAATTTTCTCAAACGTATGGATTAACTCTTTTGTGTCTGACTCATCTCACGCCAGTCTTAGCTGAATTAGATTTCCATAAGAAAATTGCAGGATCTCATTGTTTTCTTATACGGCTCTACTCCATATCACAGAACTCTTTCAGCGGTCTATCAGTATAGAAGGAGAACTCATGCTTTTCTCATTCATCACCAGGGCTTCTTACCACGAAATGCTGATGTTAATCTCCTCTTTCCTCTTGAGGGGGGTTTAGAAGAAAATTCAGGAGTCACTGATCCTTCTTTAATGCAATATTGAGATCTGCTTTATTCCTCTGCTTGTCTTAGATGTTGAAGTGTTGCGTAATGTGAGATAGTAGTGGGCCGTATGGCCAGGAATGCATATCATGGTATAATTAAGATTGCTAATGTTTCTGTAATATTTCACGGCGTAGTGTTTTTGTGTGTATTTTTTCCCTGTTTTGTAGATTAACAGCTCTGGGAGGTCCCTTTACCTTTAATAAGAACCATACTTAACAACTAAGCTAAAATATTTTGCTGCAAAATAGTAAAAACAGAAATTAACAATATATAGACAGATGTGAATATTGCATGCTAACCCAAAGTACAATGCTAAATGTTGTTTTACATCCGCAAGTCTGGTCTCGTATGTGCGATTTCAAGATTTCATCTGCGATCATCACGCTGGCGGTGTTAGCTTAGAACTGCGGTGTCTCTCAACTTGTAGCCCAAGATCACGGCATGGCCTCAAGCAGCAGGCTGAGTGAGGGATGGCGTAGACGGTGTGCATGGAAAGCTGGCTTTGGTTTAAGGCTAATGGCTAATCCCAAGAGAACAGCTTTTTCTTCTACTCTCTTTTCCCCCATTATCTTATTAGCTCATTACAATCTGATGTCACTCCTTCAGTAACAAACTGGACTAACTTACCTCAGAATGCAAATCATTACAGGGAATTTGCATGTTCTGCTCTGTGTGTGTTGTGTTATCTGGGTTTATTCTGGTGTGGTTAGTATTTGATTGACGTCATACATGTGACCGGCATAATATTAGTGACATACCACTGGTCAACGCCACAATGACAGCGGCGTTTGCAGAGTCGCCGTTTGTGCAGCGTTAGTTGATAAAGCATCCTGATGGATGAAATATAGCCATGGCATGCTGTGTGGTTTATTGTTATGGTAACAGCAGCAACAAAAAACAATGTTTTCTAGTGTTGAGAAATAATTGATAATTGACTCTTGCAGTCTAACGATTTATGTCTAGATCTCTTATGCTTTCGACAGGGAATGCACTTAGCACCACAACGTTTGATGGGCTCACGTCTAATGTCAGGCCAACACTGATTAAGTTAATCAAACATAGATATGTCACTATTACTCACTTTTGCGATCCTGCCAAAGTTTGGTGGTGTAGCTCAGGCATGTCAAACTGGGGACCTTCTGGGCCAAAGTGTTTTGTAGATTTTGTAGATCATTTTGAGCCATGTAGCACTGTGCCTGGGGGTTTCTTAGTAGCCAGACTGGAGCATGACTTGTCTGACCTGATTACATGGATTTTGCATTACCAAAACCCAAATGGTGTCTACATGGATGTTGTGCAGCAACACTTTTAACCATGTTCTTAGTGAAGTTTATAAATAGCACAGCCGTCTAAAAAAACTGTGTGAAGTTTGGGGGGAAACTAAGGAAGTGGTTCTGCTATGGCTAGAAGCCGAGAGGGGATCGATAACCACTCGGCATCATTACCCTTGTGTGTCTTTCAGCTTGTATTTAGCACTTCTAAATTGGCTCATTTGTGTACTGCTGGGGTAGCGTTTTGGAGCCACTTGTTTGGAACGGGATGATAAATGGTGGTTAGACTGTTTTTAGCCCCTGCAGATGCTGCACGCTGGAGTCAACAGCAGGGGCCAAGGTCATGTGTGAGCTTTCACTTTGTAAACATACTGACTGTAACATATTAACAGACTGCTGGACAGTGTTGCAGCAAAGACCCACAGTGGATACACACTAAAGGGTCCACTCAGTGGTGAAGGAACGGTGTAAACCTATTTAGATGCTTCCAGCAAACGTGTTGTGTTGTGGTCTGAGTTTAGATTATGAGTGGATTTTGGTTTTCTGAAAGCTAAGTGGATGAGAGAGACTATGTAACAAAACAAGCAAAAAAGAAGACTTAGCGCTTCATTTGAAATGACTTGAGTTTAGAAAGAGCTGCGGAATGTCTGCAGATATTTCCATGCGTTTCGTAGATGACTTGCATGATAACGTCCTCACCTTAAACGACCTACATGAATCAGAGATGGACCATTCTCCATTTGGAGTGGGAAACCATGTCACAAATGATGCAGGGTTTAAAAAAGTTGGTATGTACATTTTACACAGTTGTAAATGTAAAACAGCTCATCACATAACCAATTTTCAACATTTGAGAAACCATTTTTAATATAAAACAATATTTTTAAGAGGTTTAACTTAGGAATTTGTATAAAAAACGTTTGTGTTTACTTTTATATCATTAACATGGAATTAAGTCTCTTTTTTGCATATATAATAGAAGATGTTAATGGAAATTTTTTTTTTAAATATATCCACTTGAATTCCCACTCCAAATGGAGAATGACCCAGCTAGCAATATTGCAAACATTTACAACAGAAACACAGCCGTTCTTCCAAAGCTAGTGTCCACATCCCTCACACAGAGTGAAGAGCTGTGGTGTGCTTCTGGGGTGAATCCAGAGGGAGGGGAGTCGCCAACCCCAAAATACATGTTTGAATGGTTGTGGCTCAAAACGAATAAAAACTACTTTAAAAACAAAAAAAATTATTCTACTGAGCGCTGTCTTAATGAACCCTCTCATTTAGATCTGTTTCAATTTAAGATGTTTATCCATCAGTGTGACTTTAAGCAGGCTCTATATTGTATTCAGTGTGCAAGTTTTACTGTTGGTGAAGTCACTTCTGCTTTTTCATTACATTTTCAATTGGCAAGTCGCTATATCTGTCTTTTTTCTTTTTATCTAGGGTTATTTACTAAATGTTTGAGTTCTCCCCTGTTGTGTGTATGTTAAGCCTTTGGAAATGAATATTTTAATGTATATAATGCATCTACGTGTAACTTTAGTTGGTGCAAGTCGTCTCTGAAAACTGGTCTTCGCTACAACCAGCTTAGCAGAAATGCTTTTCAATAAAATGTAAATCAAAGTAAAGTAATACATGTGATAGCAGTAGCCACATGTAGCCTAACTTTTACATAAGAACAGTGAATATCTACCTAGTGCTGTACTACAATTACAGTTCTTTTATTTTCAGTGGTCTAAAACAGTTGTAGTTTTGTGTAGTCTAGGTCTTGTGTGGACCTCTATACCTCTCTTTCTTCGTCAGCTGGCCCTGCTGGCATCTGCAGGCCGCTTGGTCTTCATGTTCTAGGAACGGTCCAGGGATTAGCAACATTCTCCCCAAGCCAAGACCCACCTCCATACTGTCTGTGGATCAGCTCCATGCTAAGGCCTAATGGGTTTATCTTGTCTGGGTCTATACATAGTTCCGTACCAGGACTGCATGTGTATCAGCCAAAAAATTAGCCTTATACTTTTGTTCAAGTGAAACTGAAGTTTCAAAGGAAATGGCAGAAAGGCTCACTGGAGTTGAAATAGGAAGTAGTCTTGATTTTTGGGATGATTTGTCTGCAGTGCTGATCTGATGTACATTAGTAACACTTGAATGAGCCCACTGCTGGCTCCCTTTGCTGTCTGTGCAGGTTTATCCAGATAGGAGCACAGGGCGGCAAGTTAGGACAAGGAGTAAAATTGTCCAAAAATTGCCAAGGGTGTGTTTTTCAAAAACGCTGTTTATGCACAGGTACCTCCATCTCCAATGATTGCCATGTCTGAGACAGTACAGCATAAAAAAAAGAGTTGTGTTTATTGACCTGTTGATGACCCATCATTGTATGAATAATACAGAATGGTATTACTGCTACTTCAGTAGATGCCTAACCCAGGCTTTCTATTTACAGGCCATTATATAATAAGCAGCTCTCTAAGTGAGAGCAATAGCATTCAGTGTTACAAAGGTACAACATGTAAGAGTATGGTTTTAAAATGGTGCTGGGGAGAGATTCACCTCATTTATTCAGACTGTTTTCTCAGCTGTATACACTACTGTGCAAAGGTTAGAGATCACTCTTCATTTCTTTAATTTCTAGTCAGAAAGGCTAAGTACAAGTCACTGATGTTTCCAGAGATTAGATATAAGATGATCCACTTGCATTAGGAAGAGGATAGTCAAAGGAAAATAAGGGAAGAAACAGAAGCTGCTGTCCTACCAACAACACCTCAGTGATATTAGTAGCCTTGCACAATTGCATAAGGATGGGGGAATGTCAAAGGAAATTAAGAAGGGGGAAAAACTGGTTTCCAAAACTCGAGGTCCAAAAAAGATTAAAATATTTAGACAAAATGGGACTCCAGATCTCCAGTTTACCATCAGATAAACAATATGTCAAGCTTTCATCTCTGAGGGAAAAATCAGTCAAGCTCCACTCTTGCTTCAGATCTGAATCCACTCGTGCTTTTGTACATCCTCCCACTTTGAGAAGAAAACTCTATGGATCTGAAGGGATGTTTTGCTGTCAAGAAGCCGTTACTCAGTAAAAGGTAATGGACAAAAACCAAGAGAAAACAAGAGAAACAGGCACCAAAGAAGCTGATGGTGTTCTCAGAGCAATGGACTGCCCTCCCTAAAGTCAAGACCTCAATCTCATTAAATGTATTTAGGATTACTTGGATTGTGAGAAGCAGAAAATGCAACCAACTTCTAAGACTGAACTTGGGAGATGTGAAGATTTTTTTAATAAAATTGAAAACTCCTATCAGGAAAGGAAGCTATAATAAAGGCAATGGCACACTAAATACTGAAACAATAAATGCATTCTGTGTAGTTGGCAACTGTGTAATTTTCTGTTAAATGCTTGTTTTCTGCTTTTCTTCCTGAAGCTGAAAAATTAATAACGTGTACTTAATGGCCATTTTCCCTAGAAACTTTTTTACTTTTGCACAGTGCTATGTTTTCAGGCAAAATCTGTGCTTTAATTTTTGACAAGTCATATGCTAAGAAGTATCATCTCAGCTCAACAGCACTGAATTGTTTAACTGTCTTCTTCCAGTTCCACCAGCTGACAGAGAAGAGTCTGTGCAAATGGACATGCCAATGCAGTCTTCTGACACACTAATAATCTGCTGTGTTGATCCTGTAATTTAACCAGCGCTCTCTCTCCTCTGCAGAAAGGAGCAGAGCATATTGTCTCCGGTGAACTGCTGGAACTTGCTGCTAACTCAGGTGAAGCGGGAGAGTCGTGACCACGCCACCCTCAGCGACCTCTACCTCAACAACGTCATTCCGCGCTTCGCCCAGATCAGTGAGGACTCTGGACGCCTCTTCAAGAAGGTGAGGGGTGACATCTTTTTTTTTTTATGTTTCTCTGCAACCAACATCGGTGACTTTCCTCTATAAAAGTGACACTACTTGTTGTGTTCTGTGACTCTTTGAAACACATGACAGTCTCCATACAAGATAAGTATAGTGCGCAAAGTTTGCTTCTTCAGTTTTGGACTGCTAATGTGACTAACAAGCAATGGAAGCTTGTAGCTATGACTGGGTGATATGAATAAAAATGTACAGTACAGAGAAAATTACAATTGAAAAGCTGTTTATCTGGCCATTAAGTGCTTGTTTGATCAGAAAAACACTCGTTTTAGAACAAAAACTTGTAATGTTAATGCAATAAGTAATAGTTTTGTGTATGTCAGTATGTTTAATTTACCATTTCTAGCTCTCTCCTCGAGGAAGCCTACTATTATTTGTAGTTATCATTCAATACCTGGTTAATCAAAACTTTATACTGTCAAGTGTGCTTGTGATGGAGATACAAATCCTTCCAATGGCTGGGGCATCGAGGGCACAATTGGAGCCAAACTTTCATCTTCTAATTAGTTCACAAGATGTTAACTACTTTTTTTGAAAAAAAAAAAAATCCTGTGACTTCTTACTATATTTGCATATATTCTGATGATATATAGTGTTTTTACAAGCCAAAACCTTTATCGGCAAGACAAATTGTGGTAACGCTGTGCTCAGGTGCCTAAGATTTCTGCACAGAACTGTATATCTCAATATTTTTCTATTGTTTGGTGATAAACTATATCTCAGTATTTAGGCATTCTTTCTGAAATGGTCAAAAAGAATGATTTTTTTTTTTCAGTTAAAAGATCCATAATTTGGACAAGACAGCCTCCATCTCTCAGCATGTTTTTAACAGAGAGTCCTATCCAGAGTGGTTTAACATGACTGACCAGTATAGCACAAGGTGTCTTGCTTGTATTTCCCTTGAACAAGGAAACAAACACTGACATCAATCCATCCACATTTGGTGGCGGCTGTATCACTTGAGGTTTTGCTAATAAGGTTTATCACAGTTATACTTACAAAACAAGTCAAGACAAGTCAGACAACTCACCACACCCATAAACATGCACATAGAAAGTGAATAAAATGTGCATATTGAGGCACATTAAGATCGCCATAATATTCACAACATTACCTCATTTAATGTCTCTAAAAAACATTGCAAATATGTCTTAAAAACCTGACACATAGCTCTACCCTACTTGTAACCACCACTGTAGCACTGTGCAAACTATGCAACATTGCATTTACATGATTTCAAGACACTTCGATGTGATGTTATCTAGACAAATAAACAAAAGTATTAACGAAATTCAACTTTTTAGGATGACTGCTACTATAGTTTTCAGCTATGTTATGTGCTTTTATAAAATAATCTGAAGCATCTGAAATAACCTGCCTTTTTAGAAACACCACATGCATCCTTCTCCTTTACAGTACAATAATTGTGTTGAAGTGTCAGAGTCCATTTTCATAATAATTTAGTAAGGATGGTTCCATGAGTTCATCCATGCTGACACAGCTGGCCTGTGCCTGTCCTCCTTTTCTGGTCTATAGTGTCACACCTGAGCTGCCACCACTGTAACTGAATAATCTCTTTATAGCACCATTTGCTCCTAGTTCCCATCGGGGGTCAGTGCATGTAATCCCCCCCCACAATCCCTTTCATCTACCTGAGTGCTGTCTCCTGCCTGTTTATTGATTGGGCCAGCATCCACCATGTCTGGGTGGGCCACAACTGCATCCCCTCCCACACATATAGAAGCACACAGATTTAGGGGCTCTGAGTATTAAACTGGAGAATTAATAAGATGAATTGAAAAAATATATGTAAGTATTTCAGTCATTTATAAGAAGCTTATTTTATACTGAAGTGAACAAAGAGCTCTACTGTTTTGGGAATCACTTCTGAGCAGTTGAATGACTTCTATGGGTTCTGTGTCAGCTCTCACAGAGGCTTTCGTCCCTAATATTCTACTGTTGTTAAATTTTTTTACAGCACTAAATGCATCCAAACCTAACCTTTAGCATGAGGATATTATGTTACAGTACTGTGCAAAAGTCAGAGACCTTAACTTAATTTGGCACCAATATACATCGCTAGTCAGTGATCTCCACCACTGCTCACTGTCTCTAAGCACCACTCATCGTCTCTTTATAACTGGATTACATGGAGCCAGACGTCAAAAAGCCGTAGTAGATAATTGTGCTTTACAGTTTATGCAGAGAAAAGCAATTTTAAGTCTTAAAGATGGACAAATGGTGCGAGTCTGTTACCTCAGCTAATGTTACTAGCCTTGCCACTTTTAATGATTCACGCTGTACATTTGAACTCAAAACAGTGAGTTTGTGGAGTGGTAGCCCCCACACCAACACAGGGGTTTACAAACATTTTTTATGCCAGGACCCACATATAGAGGTAGTGTTGCCCTGCGACGCACCAAGCATTGTGTGAAAGTGCAAAGCTGTCAGCCTGCTTTTACCCAACATAGTATTCCTTCAGTCAACAAATGCAATAACATACTATGGTAATAGAATGTAACATGCATAGGTCTACACTGATGAGACTGTATGATTGAAAAAGTAATACAATAACAACACTTATCTGTTTTGTATTTAGATTTAATCACTTCAACTCTAATGTTAAGTTGGACATGACATGTCTTATTGAAGTTTGTTAAAGTTTAGGAGGATGGACAGAGCTGTACTCTCGTCATTGTTGATTAATTTTGTTTTACAGACCCTGTATACGTTCTAAAATGAAATAAGCTTAATTTAAAACCAGAGAAAAAACAATTACACCAGAGTTCTGTACTTCACCAGCCATATGCACATGGCCATATCTGTTCATAAACATCACACAAAGATGAGTGCCAGTCGCTACATTCCCTCTTTATATCACCCTATCCACTCAGTGCAGCATCTATGTATATATATATCTATGCGACCCACAGTATGAAAACCACTGCCCTACCAGAGCATAGCTATCTCTGATTGTATGAAGGGGTAACTTTCCGAACATGCTGTTCTGCAGAGTAAATGTATAGTGGTTAGATCGTTACAAAATAGCTATGGTATTTAAGAATACTTTAGCTCTCCAGAGATGTTGTCGAATCTGCACGTAGGCCTAACATCAACAAGATTCAGGAAAACCTACTGTATCTTTTTCCCCCTTTCATTTCACTCTACCTGTCTAGACTGGTTAGTGAGAGTGGAATGCACTCTTGGCGCTCACTTTTACAGCCCCAGAAAGCTCTTTCCATGCTAGGGAGAGGTACTTTCCAGCTCCTGCCTCCATTTCTAGATCTCCCCTGCTGATTATCCTGGCCAATCCAGGTCACAAAGCCTGCCTCCAGGGCCGGGCCAAATTCAGCCCTGCACGAAGGGCTGGCCACTAGGAAGGTGAGGTCTCCTCCACAGGTGGCAGTCTGTTGGAGGCAGGTGGAGCAGGTGTGAGATAAGCTATTCTTTATGAGGTTCTTTGCCTCACATACTGCATCAGCTGCTTAGAAGCTGACTGTGTGGCTTAATAGATGCTGCTTCCTTTTTTTTGATGTGCACTTTTAAAACGAAAGATTCCTAAGTGGTTCTTGGCTTGGATGCACTGAAGTGATTTGCATGGGTACTTGAGTATGTGGTTAACCATTCAGGTTGCCAGTATTCAAATACTGAATTCACTATTTGAGTAGTTGTTGTGTTTCACCATAGGAAGACAGACAACATATACAGACCAGCCGTTTAGTAAAATTCAGATTTTATGTTTAACAGAACTGTAAAATGTGAAAGTTTTGCTCATATTTGCAATTAAATATGATACACTTTGCTACTCTGAAATGTGAGTGCCTTAACCTGGGCTTGTTGCTAAGGATGCATTGTTAAGGACATGTCTAAGAAGGTGGAGATAGGCTCAGCTGATTATAGGTCCAGAAACAGTTAAAATGCATTTCTCTGACAAACTAGCATGTTGACACATCGTTCACTGAAGAAGGGAAAAACACCTGTGGAGGATGACTAGTTACCACAGGTACCGGTCAGCTGTAGTTTTAGCTCATTAGCTCGTCCAAGGCATCTCTGTTATGTTCTTCATCTGTCATGTAAACCTAACAATTTCCCTTGGCTATTTTTTTAATAATAGTAAAATCTTTTGAGATGTCTTCATCACTGCTGTCCCCTAAGAAGATAGGCCACTACATATATAGGCCAATACATTAATATTAGCTAAATTAGTTTTTTCTTCTTGTTTGGATTTTTTCCCCCTTCTTAGCAGATAACTAGATATCCATTCATGAACTCGGAAACTCAGATATCAAAAGTAGTTGCAATGCACATCCCTAACGCACAGGTCTGGGGAAAAAAACTTTCATTGGTATTAATTTTTAAAATTTACGTTATATGGAGGTTCTTTAAACTTTAAAAAGTCATTTGCGAAAATGACAAAAACCATCGTTTGAAATATTCTTTAGTGATCCAAAATGGTTCCCTCCAAAAAGCTGTTTTTGGCACCTTTATTTTTAAGAGCCTGTGTGTATAGATGAAGCGTTGTGTCTGCAAGACTGCAGATTGTTTCTAAGTGGTGTTGCATTCCACATAAGTGGTGTTATTGTTATTTTTGCTAAGTTGTTTCTTGTCATAACCATATACTTGGATTATACTTGAGCGACTCATAAGTGCTTTAGATGAAAGCATCTGCTGCAACGACAAATGTAAATGTATCCTGCATATGCTTTATGCTTGAACTGAGACAAAAATGACCTCTTCATCTTAGCTCACCTGGCCCTCTGTTTTTTTTTTTCCTCCGACACAGTAAATCTCAAATGTCTTTTTCTTGTCAAATAAAGAAGAGCAGGTGGACTTTGTCCACTTTGGTTTCGTTTATGTTCCCGAGCTTTGGGGAGTTGACCACCGCCCTGCTGACCCCAATCAGCGCTTCTCTCTCGCTCTCTCTTCTCATCAGTATTCCCTTTGCTGCTGTTGCCGCTCCCTCCCTGGCTTCTCCAGACTGCCGTGCTTCAGAAATGAGGGCTCTTTAATTGAACGCTCCCGGCTGGCCCCTCACCAGAGACTGAGTGTTCACTGGTTCTCGCTGATGTCCATGCGTTCAGTCATGCTATGCCCGGGTACCTCACACAAGGCCCCCCGTCTGTCAAGAAAGAACTCGTCAGCATTCCCAGTGGATTGCAGAATACTGTATGGTAAATGTAAAGGCAGAAGATGTCTGAAAGAATGTTCTGCATGGCTGAAGACTCAGTCATCAAAGAAGAGCGAAGACAGGTTCTACCTAGAACAGCCCCTAAGAAAGCTTAGTGCTGCTATGAGTGACATAGCTGTAGTGCAGTATTGCAAAGGCTGTAGTTAATAGTGAATGTCTGGTACCTTTATACGAGAGGCCCATTCCACATTTCATATTTTTTTTATTTAGATGTGTTTGTGGTGCATTCTGGAGTTGTATTACTTTGCAGCAAGTTTGATTCATTTTGCACCTTAAAGTGGAAATGATTGCAGTGGTAGCCCCCAATGCCCAGAGTCAGTCCCTCGGAAATTCATTACAGTGTTCAGTGCCTTTCTCTGCTTGAGAAATCTCCTGCTTCAGTAAGAATGCCAATGAAAATGGAGCCACATCTCCCCCGGCCCGTTTCTATTAAAAAATAGATGACGCCAGGCAACAGAGTATTGGCTGACCTTAAGGCGGCAATTATCACACGGCATCTTTTCCTACTGTTGGCGATTTTTAATGCCTTGTTTTTCTTGCAAAATTAAGGAGCAGATACATGCAGACATCTTTGAGCAAGTCCTTCTAAGCTCAGCCTATTGTTTCTGTGCACAAAGAGCATACTGCTGGTTGTTGTGTCGTGATGAGTGACGTGCATTGCTGTTGTTTAAGAAGCAGAGGAGCAGGTTGGTAGCCGATTAAGGGAAGCTAGATTGCTGTGAGTGGCAGTACCGAGTGCAGTGCTGCAACAATAGCACTCAGCAGGGTCCAGCTCAAGCCTGTTGCGATACGCCGACGGATTTACTCTAAACCAAGCCCGTCATCTGCCAGATACGCAGACAAACCTGTGATCTTCTTCGTTTAACAAGCGCAACTGCTAGTTCAGGGCCGTAAATCAGGGTCCTCCAGGCGGTGTGTTTCTCCTCCCCTGTTGCCTGAGTTTCCTGATTTATGGAACTCCTCTTGGAAAATCGATAGGCTAGCTCCTTTTTTTTTTGGCCTCTTTATGTGTGTGTATGTGTGTGTGTGTTGCCATTGGAGTACGTCTCCGAGCAGATGGGAGAAAGACTGTGTTACATGTTCCTCTAGCCCAACTTCTGAGGATCCATTTTCATCTCTCTGTGTGTGTCTTGCTGAGAATGTGAGAGAAAGGAAAAGCAAATAAGCAAGAATTAACTATTTTTTTCCTTATATAGATTTTAGAGTGTCTTACGAAGCAGTTTCACTGTCGCATATGGGAGTGAGCAGTTAACTAGCCCATTTTGGGCAGGAGCGGGACAACATTTGGATGTAGAAAAATCTCACAAATTAACAAGTAACCAAATTAAAAGCTATCACTTAATGATTGACATATGTAAATAATATCTAAAAGCAAAAAAAAACAGAACCTAAACAGAGGTTCTGAACTAGTTCTAAATAGAAGCAACCAAACTAAAGACTTGTCCTACGGCAGTCATTTTCAATCGTGACTGGCACAGATGGAAACCAGTTTTACAGAACTGCAGGCGGGAGCAGGACGAAAAACTGTGGGTTGCGGGTGGGAGCTGGACAAACGATACTAATTTTCTGCAGGAGTGGGCAGAAATCTTTTGGGAGCAAAACAAAATGGTCCTGTGCATACCTCTACTGCAGAGTACATAACCTTTTTGAAATAAAGCCTCTGCACAAGAGACATCACATGAAATAATTACTTTTAGTGTCTCGAAATCGAAAATGTTGATTATGAAAAAGTGTTGACTTAGAGATTTGTTGTCCACATGCCATTTACTGTAAAATGCACTCTGTAATGCTCAGTATATGAATATTGAGTGCATTTTAAAATAAATGGCATGTGGACAACAAATATTTGATATGCGTAATCATTCCAATATATCGCAGTATGTTAAGCAAACATAGACATCTGAATATCTGCAGTGTGGAATACGAAAATTTGATATATCTGTAGCGCAAGTGTTTTGGTTGTGTTTGAGCTAGCCGTGTTTTGTCTGAACAGTATGCACATACTAAAAATGAAGAAATTTTGCTGTATTATTAATTAGTTAATTAACTAGCAAAGCTCACCTTAAATTTGGCTGCATCATCTGTGAAAAATGCAAAGATTGAACTGTTTTCGGCCGACAATTAAAACTACATATACTGAAGTATTCAAATTGGATTGTTGTGGCAAAAAAAAAAAACTGACTTATATTATGACTTATATTATTTCATTGCACCATAAAAAAATTGCTTTTTGCACAGACAGATTACACTTAGCCCTAATTACGTTAGTGCCCAATGGGGTCTGCAGGAAGAGGGACCAGACTGCAGCTGCAGTTCCCCATTACATGTGTTGCTCCTCGACTCTGCAGATGGGAGTTTGACCTAGACAAGACTTACCCAGATGTCTGCAACGTGGACCACATGTCTGTTCCTACAACCCACACCTACAATGTAGCCCAAAGCATGGAGGACGTGTTTAGATTCTGTTTTGGGCCTTACCGCTTTCTGATTGTGTGTTTAAGCAGATTCAGACATTTGTTTGGAGGTATTTTTAGCTGCTGGCCTTTCTGCTACCTCACTGGAGGAAGCCTGAGCTGCTAGCCAGTTCCTCTCCCATGTGTTTTTTCCTATGATGTCATGGGGCGAGATGCCGAAAATAAGATTGACTTGACGTGTCTGACCAGATGGACACGATGAACTGTCTGACGTTTGCAAACTTGTATTCTGCATTGCTCTTACTCATTCACAATGAGTTTCTGGTTACTTATTTGGCAGGCTTTTCATACTCCTCATCAAACTTTCATCATAATAAGTGTGTTCCAAACGCTTTGGGGTAATATGCAGTATGGGGTCTTTAACTGAAGCTGCAAGCTCTGTTAAAGCTCAGTTTCTCCATCTTGAACAGTTTTTGGAACTGGCACGTGTTCTGGTTCCCTGCGGCAACACATTTGACCTCAAAAAAGGCAGTTTGGAGATTTGGAGCAAGAGGGGAGAAGAAGAAAAATGTAGCCGGAATGTCTGGGCAAAATATCTTGATACACGTTGATATTCATCTTGATAGATTCGCTTTGAACTGTGGCTTGGAACACCCACTCACTATCTACGTAGGAAAGGAGAAATGTGAAGAAACATGCCTGTCGTGCTTTGTACCTCCAACCACATTTCCATACATTAGAGGTTCATATCAACTGCAAAAGCACACTGCAGGAGCCTTTATTACAGTCTCTCATTCTGCAGCACGGAACCTGTGAAGTCTTGCTCAAATGAGTATCATCTAATGTTAACCTTCTTCCAGCTACACCTATTCGCAGTCTGCCAAACCCTACTGAAATCAGCAACATGCCCAATAGGCCAGTAAAACTAAGAAGCTGAATTTAATAGTAGGACCCGGCCATAAAGAACATTTTAATACTGTTTTTAAGGAGCTAAAAGTCCCTTTAAAAGTTACCAACATCATTTTTGTGGTCAAAAATCTCTCTAAGCATTGGCTCTATTGTCAGGAGATCAGGAATTTCATCTCTGGTGATGCCATATCCATCCGTGGCATAGGCCTTGCTCTCTCTGGGTGGGTAGGATGGCCCAATTACTCTGCCCAGTGCAAACCAGGGCATCTGTTAGCTGATGTAACATATTTAGCAGTTAGCATTTTTGTCCAAGTCTGTTGAGCTGTCCAGTGGTGTTGCATTAGCAGTAGATGCGGTAGCCTGCTTCACCTGTCTCAACTGACCACGTTGGTAATATAGTGTGATAGGGGAAGACCAAGCTGAGCGGAATTGACTATGACTAAATTGGGAAGAAAAACTGGGTTTAAAAAAAAGAAAAAGATTGTACTTAAACAGTGCTTTTCTAACTGTTTGGGTTGTCTCGGTGGATTATTGCATGCAGTTTCAGATAAGCATTACTCCTCATGTTAGGGCTGTCTGCCATTCTTCTTGTCATTAAAGCTTGACTCTGTAAGATTTAAAATTGAAAGAAGTAAAAAACACAATTTAGTCATATCAAATTCCACCCACTAATTAAGACTCCCCCCAGTCACACAATACCACCAGCGCTTGAAGGGTGAAGGCTAGCACAGGCTTCCTTCGAGACCTGTGAAGCGCCACCACATCTTTTCGAACTGCCACTCACGCAATGTCATTGGACAGCCGAACGCGCTCTGAGTAAAGCAGCAGCCTCCAGTTCTGTTATGTCAGCTAACAGACGCCTGCACTGAGTAGTATTGTGCTGAGTGATCTCGTGATAATGGGGCTAATGCTTAGACAGTTGCGCCACTCAGGAGCCCACCTTCACCAAGTTTTGACTGAGTTCTCTCTGAATAATCTTTCATCGCACTTGCAATCATCAGATTCCTCTGCCTGGGGAGGGGGTCCGGAGCACAGCCCATGTTACAATTTGTTTTTCTGCTATTGGGCGCAGTTACACATTTCCACCAGAGGGGTCTCCAAATCCCCAAAATGTTTGTAGTGCAGCCTTAAGATATAAAACAGGCCTCTGCTTTATTGGTGAGATTTCTGCAGATACCATTTGAAACCTCTTTATCAGCCAAATGATATACAGGCCCTACTATGTGTGTGTGAATGTTTGGTGCTGTTTTGTAACTCCAGTTTTGCACCATTGTCATCATTGCTGTCTTTAGGCTCTTTAATAAAGAGACACAGATGACCCAGATATAGCCATATTGTTTATCCTGACCAATTACAGTGATAATTAGTTCAGTTTAGAGCTTCATAATCGAAGGCGTGAAAATCTGTGGTGCCAGAGGCTACAGAATGGCCTACTATGTCAGACTCCACCTTCCTTCATAGGGAGTGCTCGTCTTTTACTTAAGGGAATGGATTTTACCTTGTATATACTCTAAGAAGTACCCTTCGGTGTACTGTCAGATTCTGTAACTTTTTCCCATCAGGCATAAGATTAATTCTAAATGTCGGATGTGAGACGATAGGCTATATCTAATGAATCTGTGTCAAAGTGAGTCACTGAGCGTGATGGTGTTGACATTTCAAGGCTGAGCTGTCTTTGAACATCACTCACCTCTTTGCTATTCAACAGGCTTTTTGCTTCTAATGAACTAAATAAGGAGGAAAAGACGAAAGGAAAGCAACCTGCTCTTCTCCAGTTTTGAATGTGCATGTGGCTGTGGATTTTGACCTGTCATCCAAGCCGCTCCCTCTAAATAAAGCCAGTCCGTGCTACATTATTAATGGCCCCTGTGGAAAGGCTCCCGAGGGCTGCCTCCCTGCTGCCAGCCATTCATCTCTGCCTTCAAAGGGTTAAATCCAGCTTTACTCTCCCCTGCCAGGCCTGGAAGATGAAAGAGGGGGAACATGTGGTTCTACTGTTTGTGGTGGACCTCCATCTTTCATTCAACATCTCCCTATCTCTTTCTCCTTCATTCCATCACTCATTCTTTCTTGCTGTCTCTCTTTCCAGATGCATCTCCCTCTAGCTCTGTCATGTCTGTCATGGCTGTTCCTCTGCTGCTGAACTGACTGACAGCTGTCTGGAACCAGTGAGAGGGCATCTTAAAGCAGGCGTCTTCCTTAAGTAAAGATGCTTTACAGGAATCTCTTGCCCAAAACTGCTGTCATTGCTTTTGGTAACAGAAAGCTATGAGGAAGAAGTTGGCATTATGCAATGGCAAAAAGTCACTGGTGTCTTTGTGTTAATATGGAATCGCAGTTGGCTGATTTATTATTTTGACTTTGGCTGATCTGTGTGTAATTTTTTTGCATAAATAATGTGAACCAGCTAAGTGCACTTGTGCTGTATTCGAATATGCTACACCTATACCAAAATGACATAGCTTAACTATGCATGACTCAAGCTTAACAGCCTGTTGCTTCTTTCTTTCAGTGTAGCACTTTATCTGATTCATGCATTTAAATGCAGCTCATTTTTCATTCACAAATTTAATATGCCAGTTTGGCCCAGTGAAAAGCAAAAATGTTATTTATAGTGCAGCACTGACTAATAGAAAGTACTGGAGAAGTGGCAGTGTGCTTAATGTGTTCATTTAGCCCCCACAATTTGTTCTTCGATCGTTTGGCTATAAAGAAATTATGAGCCATAAAAATACATGATTGGTGCATCCCTAGTCAGAGTGATTTTACCATGGAAATGCAATGCAAAGTGGATCATGTTTACAAAATGTAATATGATAAAATACATCAGTGTTCAATAGGGATGTGCACAGGTACTTGAGTATTAAGTTAACTGTTCAAGATGCCAGTTTTTTGAATATTGAATCACTATTCTGGTACTTGCTGCTTTTATGTTTTAACAGGATTGTAAAAGAGCTGTAGTTTTGGCTCACATCTAAAGAGGCAGCTTCAGCTACTCCTCCAATACAAAAAAATGAGCTTTTTTGAATAATAAGACATGTTTTTAAATGTATTCCTCTGCTTGCTGCTAAATTCTGTGCTACTGATTTTTTTTTAAGCCTCTAGCCACCAGTGCTGTCACTTAAAAGAGTAAGGCTCTGGCTCCAGCCCTGCTTTAATTTCAGCTGAAGAACATTAAATACATATAACAATCGCGATGAACAGTTCTTCCGCCAGTTAAGGTAGTTACTTATGTGTAGGCTGTGGTTGCTGAGCAACACTACCACCAGAAGTTATTCTGTGAAGAGCACAATGACTGTTGAAAACTTGGCTCATTCATACAGAATTGATGTGTACAGTCATATGTTCCTGTTTATCGAATATTTTCTAATGACTATGAACAACCAGTCAGATTTTAGAAACTGGAACTGGGTCCGTTTTACAACTTGTTCTCTCCAACATTCATTCTATTAAGATTTTTCAATTGTAGAGGGCTCTCTAGGTGATCTGTAGGTGCGCTTGGCTCCATGTTACATTATTTTTGCATTCCTTTTACAGTCCTTTCAGTAGTTGGCCTGCAGTGATTGGCTGCTATAATATCTGTGTTAAGTTTTGGGTGTGTTCTTTCTTTTTTTCACGTGGTGAAAACTTCAAGCTGTCTGAAACACACGATCAGTGCCAAAACTGCAAACCTCATTTCCATTTCACAAGAGCCCTGCCAAATATTTCCATCCTAAAACCTCAAAAAGAGGAGATCTCACCAAAGCCCATGTGGAAGCTGTTTCCAGCTTCTTAACTGACATCTAGCTGGCAGCTACCAGAAACTTTTATTGCACTGAATAACTTTCCTGCTTACTTTTAATACCTTACAGCAGTTCAAGTGGGGAAAACTTAAAGGCACCAGCAAACAAATGTGTCAAACTGAAACTAATTGACAAAGCCACGCCCATGTGCTTCACTGTCATGTTATATGATGGATAGTCTGTGAATTTAAATTGGATTAGATGTGTGTGAGGGGTTAGCCTGTGGTGACCTCCATTACTGGAAGGCAGGTAGCGTTCCCATCAGTCATGGTAAGCGTGACAGGCCGCAGCGGCAGATTCCCGGTGTCCCCACCCTTGCCCTGATAGATGGCCGTTCTGGATCTGTCTGCTAAAAGACGGAGTATGGAGAAGTACTGTTAATCATGACCCACCTCATTACACAACTGTTTCTTTCTCTTTTTTTGTTCTCTCTTCTAATTCATCTTCTCTTCTGTCCATATAGAGTAAGGAGGTGGGGCTTCAACTGCAGGAGGATTTGATGAAGGTCCTCAACGAGCTGTACACGGTAAGATGTGAAGACCTTTCTCTTCTGCGCACACATTTGCCTCATGCACATACATTTTTCTTGCATATTGTCGCTGTCAGAACAAAACTTTATATCTCCATTTTTACGTTTTTCATTTTTTTCACCAGATTGTAAAGAGACAGTTTTTCGTTTTCATTGATTGTGTTAGGGCTGGGCAGTATGACTATATATGGTTATCGTGATAAATGATGTCACAATTCAATACAATATGCTTTTCTGAACATATGGATATCATCAGTACTTGCAGAACACTGACCAACTGCGCCCTCAACAATTATTGGCACCCCTCGTTAAGATGTGTTAAAAGCCTTAAAATAAATTACATTTTTATTTCAGAAGCATAATACACTGAAAATTGTAGAAAAATGTAACCTTTAACTGAATAACTTAAATTCACACACTGAATGAATTTAAAAAAAAAAAATCCCTGACTAAGAAATCATTATTTTTCATAAAATCACCTGTTCCACAATTATTGGCACCCCTAACAATTCCTAGACACTAAATGTAACTGAAGCATTTCTGTCATTTCTGCTGTGGTTTTAAAGTTGATCTGAGTATCTAGGAACCTTTAATTAGTAATTCATCACTTCCTGTTTCCCTGGGGTATAAATATGACATGACACAGAGGCCTATTTCTCTTATCCACTCTTCAACATGGGAAAGACAAGAGAACACACCATTCATTTAAGGCAGATGTGTGTCGACCTTCATAAGTCAGGCAATGGCTACAGGAAAATAGCCACTCGCCTACACCTGCCCATATCTACAGTCAGAGGAATCATCAAGAAGTTTAAAACAACTGGAACAGTGGCAAACAAGCCTGGACGAGGACGCAAGTTTATCTTGCCACCACGCACAGTGAGGAGGATGGTAAAAGAAGTAAAAAGTTCTCCAAAGCTCACTGTTAGAGAATTGCATCAAAGAGTAGCATTTTGGGGTCACAAAGTCTCCATAACAACCATCAGGTACCATCTACATGCCAACAAGCTGTTTGGGAGGCATGCACGGAAAAAGCCTTTTCTCACTTACAAGAATAAACGTAAACGTCTGGAGTTCGCTAAGCGGTACTGGGACTTCAACTGGGACCTCAACTGGGACCGTGTGCTTTGGTCAGATGAGACCAAGATAGAGCTTTTTGGCAACAAACACTAAGTGGGTCTGGCGTAACACAAAAGATGAGTATGCGGAAAAGCACCTCATGCCCTCTGTGAAGTATGGGGGAGGATCAGTGATGCTGTGGGCCTGTTTCTCTTCCAAAGGCCCCGGGAACCTTGTTAGGGTGCATGGCATCATGAACTCTTTGAAATACCAGGACATTTTAAATCAAAATCTGGTCGCCTCTGCCCAAAAGCTGAAGCTGGGTCGTCACTGGGTCTTTCAGCAAGATAGTGACCCTAAACATGTGGCCAATTCTACACAAAATTGGTTCCCCAGACAAAAAATCAAGCTCCTCCCATGGCCATCTCAGTCCCCAGACCTCAACCCCACTGAAAACCTGTGGGGTGAGCTAAAGAGGAGAGTGAAGAGGAGACCCAGGACTCTGGACGATTTAGAGAGATTGTGCAAAGAGGAATGGTCGAAGATCCTTCTCTCTGTATTCTCCCATCTTGTGAAATGTTATAGGAGAAGATTAGGTGCTGTCTTATTGGCAAAAGTGGGTGTACAAAGTATTAACATCAGGGGTGCCAATAATTGTGGCACAGATGATTTCATGTAAAAGAATTATTTCTTAATGTTGGATTTTTTTCCCACTGAATAAATGCACTTGAATTAAAGGTTGGATTTTTCTCTTTTTCTGCATTGTTGTCCTATATTATTTTCAAAAAAAAAAAAAAGAATTTATTAGAAGCCTAAAAACACATCTTAACAAGGGGTGCCAATAATTGTTGAGGGCGCTGTACCTGTAAACCACAGTAGCACAAAAATTTTAATACCAAAATCTACACAAAACCCTTTGACCTAAAATACAAGTTGTTTGGCGTTTTAACGTCTTTGTATTTTCAAGTGATGAGCAGCGTCCTTGTGTGAATATTGCTTAAATATGATTATGAATATGTTCTCTTGGCAGTTTCTGTCAACAAAAGAACAGTTTCTGTTAAAAAAGAGAACTTTGCAAAGGCCACACAAGGGGTCAGTTTTTTGTATTTGTCTGTATCATCTGCATCATGATGCCAAAATCACTTTCATCTTCTGAGTAGCATGATTTAGGATCTGAAGGTTAGTCACAACATGTGTTGTTGATTGCTGGAGCAGCAATTCGAGAGCCTCATCCGTAGAAAATACCCTCATATTTTCTCTTTTTCTGCTTTTGTTTTTGGGTTGCATTACTTGTTTTCTCTTTCCTCTCTCTCAAATTTGCCCAAAGACACTCACACCACAACTTTCTCTCAATCAGAAACTCTGATTGGATTAATGTTTTTTCCATTGTCTTCTAAAGTTACCTTTTTGGAGATGCAAAGCTTTCTTTCCTGACAGCAGTGATATGTATACATACAGAGGTCAAAAGTAACAGTTTTCGATTAGAGCCCCAAAAAAGCTGCACAGATCGTCTTACTGCACATCTGCTGCACTTTCAAGCATTGTTATTTTTTTTCCTTTCCACTTATTTTTGGGGCACGGGGTTCAAAAGCAGTGCAGGTACATAGTGTTCTCTTCATTCTCTCTCACTCTCTCTTCAATGTACTATTGCTGTTCTCCACCTCACTGAAGCTGAAGAGTGAAGCCTCTGCTAGTGGAGAGAGAGGGCTAATTTTGGTCCATTGTGGTTATAGGCCAATCAGTGGGTATGACCGGTGGGATTGGCTCTTATTATTCCTTTTTTTCCGCTGGAGAACATGTTCTAGGCCTTTTTTCACAATAGGTAGCTCTGGCTGTGCGCAAAAGACAGGACCTTGCTTTAAAAAAATGGTACTCTGAGAAGCCAGCTGACTTGAATGGGAAAGACCATGGAAATACGCTTTTGGTAGCGGTTTCACTTTGTGAAAGCTGTGGTATCTTCTTTCTGGAAAACTGTGGAAGAACAGCTTCTCAGTCATCATAATGTCACTTGTTACTCAGTTAAGCCCTTAGAAATTCAACAAACTATACTCAAAGCCACATCTCCATCAGGACTGCCAATATTCGGCCCATTTTTGATCCACCCCAGGGAAGAAAACAGCGAGGCGTCAGTCCTATGTGACTGCTGCTTTAGACAGTCTATAAATGCGTATATGCCTCTGAGTATGAGTCATATACGTACATGTACATGCATTCATGGCTATTGTTGGTGTATCGTGAGAGACACAATGCACTTAGCAGTAATCTGGTGTTTCCACTAGAAATTGATATTGTTATCATGAAAAATTATCTCACATTTCACTGTTCGTCATTAAGAATAGGGATGATATCCATGATATCAGAATCAGTGTTAATAGATATTGGCTTTAAAAAATGTGAATAGATGTTGATTTGGCTGATATTTCAAACCAACGTTTGGTCTATTTGTTGTACTCTGGAAGAGCAGAATGTTATAGGTGGTGCTAAAATGTATGCATTTTATTCATTTACTGCATTTATAACCCTACAGAAATAAAGTTATATATTTCCTGTAATGCTAATTCAGACCGATATAGTGCCAGTTTCTTCATAGTATGTATCAGCATCAGTACTGAAAAATACTGAATATTGGCATTGGCCCACAGTTCCTTTTCAGTGCTTCTCTAATGAAAAGGCAAGATTTAGACCAGGTGTTGGCAACCCAAATGTTAAAAAGAGACATTTTTCTTTCAACAAAAATCAAACCACCTCAGGAGCCACAACACTTTATGTCCATTTCACCATCTTGTCTGTAAATGTGTCTCAGTATGTGCTAATGTACTAGTACAGGCTAAAAAATATAAATGAAAATGCAGACTTACTTTGCTTTGCTTTAAGCTTTAGCTCAGCTATAGCTGCTTTTCTCACATCTCCGTCAGGAAACCATTCCGCAAGCGTAGAATATTGTAAAATATCTCTCAACATTCAACTTTTTAGGAGGCTGAAGTCATATTCTCATTCTCCAGCTTCTTGTTTGAATTTTCCAGGTCCACCTTAAATGGCGCCTGAGACACCAGAATGTCACAGCTGCGCCATTTAAGGTGGAACGGGAAAATTCAAACAAGAAGCTGGCGAACGAGAAACTGACTTCAGCTTCGTGTCATTTTAGTATTTGACGTTTCTCATTGCAGATTAAACGTATCGGGAAACCAGCTGGAGTGATTATAAATGCAAATTCCAAAAGAGTCCAATCATCTCCAGATTATCGATGTTCATTGTAAATCTTTCTCTTTTGCCTTATCGTTAGCTACTAGCAAGGCAAGATTGTTGTCTGGGTTCCTGTGACCAGCAGTCTGCGGGTGAATTAGCAGCTATGCATTAACTCCAGTGTTTAAGACCATTTATTGTTAAGACTGTGTTTGAACAGTCAGCAGAGCTTTATTTTACTGCAAAGGAGGATTATTTTATTTTTACCTAAAAATCTAATTCTGCTGTGGAGCAAAAGCAGTAAAAGAGCTGCATGTTACCGACCCCTGATTTAGACAATGAGCCTGTAACCCATTAACTTAATATGTAAATGTATTTCAACTACATTGAAAGAACTAACCAATTGTACATTTGCCCATAATTACTTTTTTCATAGCTTTATTATTTCAGAAACATCAGAAATGATAGATATCGTGTATTGTGAAAACTGAAAATGTCTTCAAGTAATGTAATCATTTGCCATATTGCCCACCTGAAAAGAGATGGAAGCTGGTAATTAGTCCTCAACTGCTGACCATCCTGACAAAACGGTATCCCCTAGGATTTGGCTCAGGTTTCGCTGAGCCACTAAATTGGCCTTATTGCTTTCAGAGTGTGCCACAGTGGTGGTGTTTGGTGTCTAGGCTCTTATGACGATAATGAAAGGCAGCAGTTGTAGGTCAGGGCAGAAAGCTCTAATCTCTGCCCTTATTCACTCTAGTGTTGGCCAGACCTCCACAAGGTAACCCTAGAAGTCATTTTCACCTTCCAGCCCTGGATGTAGTATAAGTATCTCTTCGCCTGATAGAATATTAAACAATGGCTTTTCCATCTATATCCCCTAATTCCTCCTTGGGTTCCTTATATCTTTGACACCCAGTGTGGTGAGCGACATTGCCGATAATTTTAAGGGGGTTGCAATTAACCCTTCAGGCCTGTTGGCACTCTAGCTGTCCCCAATCCGGATCAGTGTTTACAAAGACCTTCATTGCTAATTAACCTCATTTAACCCTCCGTGCCACTGGGATTGAGAATGTAGTGTGTAGAGATAGTACTAGGGTATGTTTTTTGCCGTAGTGACCCACATAGCTCAGCAGCAGCGAAATTAGCCGTGGCACATGAATGTGGCGCAAACGACTCTGCGGTCCCTGTGCCTTGTTATTATCCTGTCTTAAAGGGGAGTGTGTCGGTGCCACATTCTGACACATGGCGTATAGTCACATGGAGCTGACACAGTGCATGCCTTTAATTAGCTCTCATAGCTCAATCATCCCAAATGATACTCGAGCTTTGTTTTCACTGAGCCATTAGAAATTCCCTCTCTAATGCAGAACATGTGTCTGCTTTGTTTGTGGCCGTGGGGGGTAGGGAACAGTTTGGGGAGGGGTGCTCGAGGTTCAGGGCTCAAATTTGGCTCTCTCTGAACATAGCTGGATCCCCCCCATTGAGACACATCCTTGAATATGTGTGAACTCGCATATCTGTAATTTCATGTTGTTGCTGTCGTAATAGAACTTGTAACAACATTTTATTCCAAATCATTTTGGATCATTTCTGTTGATCCAGTCGTTGACACAATATAAAGCTGATTTATAAAGCTAATTCAAATGTGCCAGAACAAATATACGTTCTTCCCCTGATGAGGAAACGACTGCAACCCTTTTCAAGCCCCCATAAAAGGAAGCAAATCCTCTAATCAAATAGTTAAGTATGATGGAAATAGACTTGGCATTGTGTTTTAGCAACATCTGTGCTGCATAAGCACAAGAGGCGGGGGGGCCGGTGGAAACGCAGAGGATTGAGTGATTATTTTAGCTTTTCTGGTACTGAGAAAGATATCTTGGGCGTGAACGTTGTCGGTGCACAGACTCGATTTTCCCCTCCGCAATCTTCGGCATTCCTCCTCGTAAAATCAACAGTGGCTTGGGCAAAGGAAGAGAGCATAACTCGTCCTAACCGTTTAAAAGAGAGAGAGTTCGGCTGAGTCCCGCCCCTAGTAGGCTGCCAGATTTTCCTCTGAAGTCTTTTCTACTGACTGATGACACAGCAAAGTTGAGTCATATTTATTGTGCCCATCAAGGAAGCTGAAAGCCAAAGTAAATGGTGGACATTAGGGGTCATTAAGAGTGATTGAGGGGGCTGGTGATTGGGTCATTTCCTTTGGCACGCCGTGTGAGGGTTTGCACGAGAGTGATGTCGCTCAAGAAGATTCCTCACTGGGGAGTGTTAGACAGCAGGGACGTTCCATTCATGTTTAGAATGAGAAACAGCATCCCCCCTCCAGCCCTTGCCAATGAATGGCGTCTTCCATTACTTAGCAGCCGTTATGAATTCCTTTGCTGTACCGTTCATGTGGTCACACTTTTGGCTGGTACTGTGGTTACACTTTTGACAGCTACAGTTATAGCAAGGACTCCAATTCTATAGGCACATGCCTTTACTCTGCTTGTCAGATAGAGTTGTTTGTTTCTTCCTCTAATGCAAACTGATGGGATAATAAGACAGCTTGTCTCACTTGTTCAACCTATGATTAGCTAGTTCTGCTCAATGGAGCAGCAATTCTCCCAGAGAGCTTTGCTGGGGATTCGGATGCTGGAATTGTTTCTTTCCCTCTGTCTGCGCAAATGCACTGGGCTAGAAAGGAAGACAAACTATTTTGTCGTGCACGCTTGAGTGCGAGTATAAGCAATTTGGGCAAATAATTTCAGGGCAAGCTGGTTTCTCCGAGGGTCTTTGTGCATTGTAAGTAATTTGTGCTGTGCTGTGGCTGAAAGGTTAGTGGCTCGAGCGTGCTTCCTGTTTCTTCTCGCATGGTTTTCTGAGACGCCTGTAATTTCTCGGCTGCCAGCTGCTTTGAGTTTGACCACCTGAACAGATTTTGGGGGGGAAATTAGGCTACTAAAAGGCAGTAAATGGGCAGAGTGGAAACAGATGTTAAAACAAAGAGATGAAGACTGAAAAATACTCACATCAAGTATAAAATTCTTTTACTGGACCATTCATGAGCAGTAATCATATGGTTGTTCCTCACATCATACACATCCTACATGTCATGCAACAGTCATACTCCATACATACTCCTACAGGGCATAGAATACTCACTACTCCATTCATAAATGCTGTTTTGTTTCTTCATACAGGCTACTATATGTCATGCAGGACCCAGTCCTTCATTTATACACGCCCCTACTTCATACACACCTTTTCACATCATACTGTGTGTACTAGGGATGCACCAGACATAACTTTTTATGGCCATTTCCAATTCCAAATACAGCCAAATTGACCAATGGCCTTTTTTAAGTAACAGGCAACAAAGAGAGAACACAGTTCTTATAACCTTTACAAATACATTATATGGCCAAAAGTGTGTGGACGTCACACCTATATGAGCTTGTTGGGCATCCCATCCCAAAACAATGAGCATTAATATGATGCCCCCCCCCCATCGCCGTTTATAGCTATAATAGCGTTCACTCTTCTGGGAAGGCTTTCCACAAAATTTGTCTGTGGCAATTTGTGCCCATTCAGTCAAAGCAGCATTTGTGAGGTCAGGCACTGATGTTGGATGAGAGAGCCTGATTTGCAGTCAGTGTTCCAGTTAAGGTCAGGGATCTATACAGGCCACTGGAGCTCCTCCACACCAAACTCGTCAGACCATGCCTTTATGGACCTTGCTTTTGCACAGCGGCACAGTCATGCTGTACAAGGCCTTGCCCAGACTTTTACCACAAAGTTGGAACCGTATAATTGTCTAAATGTCTTTGTGTATTGTAGCATAACATTACCCTTCACTGGAGCTAAGGGGCCCAAACCTAAATAACAGCCCTAGACCATTATCCCTCCTCCACCAAACTTTACCGTTGGCGCTATGCGTTGTTGTAGGCAGCATTCTTTTGGCATCCACCAAGCCCAGATTCATCTATCAGACTGCCAGGTAGTGAAGTGTGATTCATCACTCCAGACAATACATTCCTATTGTATTACTTGTTTTAAGCATGTTGTGTGTACATCTTAAATGCTTCTGATATCAAAACTGCCATAAGTAATATTAAACCCAGTGTGGGTACATCACCATTACCTTGCCTCTAATGGTGATGAACCCACATAGAAAAATCCATTCATGTGCCAGCAGAAATATGCATTATGGTAGAGGACAAAAAGTGAATGTTTGTATACAATGTACTGCTATTTAATGAAATGTTTATGATTTTATGAATATATTCTCTGCTTTATGTTAACACAGTTGGCGCTAGTAGGTTGTTAAGATGACTACAGGGGAGAAAAAGTACCAAGAATGGCACTTCACATCAGCAACACAATGTACTTGTTGAAACAATAGTTACTTGTTGAAATAGTTACAATAAAAAAAAAAAAACTCAGATATTAAATTGGCAATTATGATTAATCAAATGTAAAAGGTAAAAAAAAAAAAAAAAACAAGTGCCCATGTATTTACCTTAGTCACATTGTATGTCATAAAATAACACGGATTGGCTGAAATGGTTTACATATCTCGGCCAATTGACGATCACATGTTAAGAGCAAAGATCGTCCCGATTCTGGTCGATTCCAGTTGTGCACCGTCAGTGCTGGTTTTACTTCAAACACACTGCTACACATTATGCAGTACTTAGTCCTTACTTCATACACACTACTACACGTCATGGTTTACTTACTGCTTACTACATACATGCTTCTCTCTCTATTTACTTCTATTCAAAATACATGCTCTGGCGCACTTGTACACACTTGATTACAACCTCAGTCCAACTCATAATGTTGTCAGTGCAGTCCTGCCACCAACTCCACTGTACATCCTCGTGCTGACCCTCCTCTTCCTCACTCTACCGACAGGTGATGAAGACATACCACATATACAACACGGACAGCATCAATGCCGAGAGCAAGCTGAAGGAGGCGGAGAAGCAGGAGGAGAAGCAGATGGGGCGCAGCGCACGGCAGGAGGAGCGGCAGACCCCTCGTTCTCCTGACTCGCTCACCAGCGTCAGGCTCGATGAAAAGCCCGTCCGCCGCAGCTCCGTCAAGAAGATTGAGAAGATGAAGGAGAAGGTGAGGACAGGGCTGTATGCCAATTCTCTTGTGATGACAGCACTCATGCAAGCTAGACATTTAGAGATTTAGTAGTATGATGAGGAGTAAATCTGGACGCAACATTGAATCATTAACATATCATTTTAACAAGAGATAATTGGTTAATAGGGTTGTCAAAGTTAAATTCGAGCTTTCAGTGGAAAAATGTTAGATTAGATGACCCTTTTTAGTCCCACAATGGGGAAATTTCACCTCTGCAATCTAACCCATCTGTGAAGTGAAACACCACATACACGCTAGTGAAGACACACATTAGGGGGCAGTGAGCACACTTGCCCGGAGCGGTGGGCAGCCCTATCTGCAGCGCCCGGGGAGCAGTTGGGGGTTAGGTGCCTTGCTCAAGGGCACCTCAGTCACGTACTGTCGGCTCAGGGGATCGAGTTGGTGACCTTCCGGTCGCAAGGCTGGTTCCCTAACCTCCAGTCCACGACTGCCCCATTTTCTAAGCTGTTAAAAGCTGACTGGCACCCAGGATGTTGCTGTGTTGAAGTCACAGTAATGCACATACTGGGTTACCAAACACACAGTAGAATGTGGCATTACTGACCACAACAGCAGTGTAATTAAATACACTTCTTTGGAAGGGAAGACATTCTCGGACAAGCCAGAGCTCCAGATGTGGATGCTTCGTAGCATGGGACATTTATAATCATGTAAAATTCAGAAGATAACTGAGAGTGAGCTGCTTGTTTGGGAGATTGTTGGTGGGAGTTTTTATGGGATAGTTATTCTCAAAGACATATCAGAATAGGCCTCCCAGGCTGAGAATGACTAATTTAGAATGTGAGCATTTAAGGATTCTTGGTATTTATTTGATATGGCATTTACTGCAGTTATATATTCTGCTTATTTTCTTTGCATATCGCTGCTGTCGGAACAAAACCATTTTTGTTGTTTTTCAGTTTTTGACATAATTTGAAAATGTCTGTTGTCCTTTACATTGTGTGCAAATTTCATTTCCAATGAATGGACCAAGAGAAATGGCCCAGAATTGCTTGGAAAAAAGACAGGTTCCATTGACTTACATTAAAAGTAAAGTAGGTTTTTTCCTTCTCCTGTAAATTTATTATTTTGGACATACGAGGTTTTGTTCCGAAAGCAACAGTGTAGAAAAATTATGTATTTAAATTTGAGTATATTTAAATATTTGACAACCAAATGAGGAGAAAGTTTGAGTGTAATTTCTGATCCCAGTTGACAGCCTGACTGGTTAACCACAAATCACTTAGAAAAGAAGTTTATGCTCTATGAAAAATGTTATTCTTTTCAGTTTTTGTTTCTGTGCTATTATTAATGCTGTGTTTGTAGTGGTTGTATATGAAGGTTGTGCATCCCAAATGGTTAGCTAGTAAATATTACTTTATCTTTCAACAAGTACTTGAGTAACACTGACCACAAAGAAAAAGAAAGCACAGAGGTCTGGAGGAACTGTATACTTGTTTCCTTTGCTGTATCAAAAAGCACATAGATCACATAAAATCGCATCAGGTATATTTTTTTCACATTAACCACCAAGTTTAATGTTTTTCACTGGCAGAAAAGGTTGTGTTTTACGTCACATCTGGTAAATACGACTTTGTCAGCTGTCCAAGTACAATCTACAAGTTTCCCTGTTTCCAACACCACTCGAATGCAGCAAAATAGCTAGAGATACAACCACGCCCTTGACAATACGTCCAAGGTAACACATTAACGTTAAGGTGCTCTTATTTCATAGTAGCAAAGTAGCATAATATACAGTCTTAGAAACTATATTGTGTCTTGTTGCAACATTCCAGTTAAACTTGGGTGACTTTTGTTACTCTCCCTGTTTCATAAAAACTCAGGGATGACAATGCAAAGGATGGTTTATGTGCATAAATATGTATCTTCAGAATATGGTAGTTTTTTTGTTGCATATTTGAGCAAAACAGTCACACTATACAGCCCTGGATGGGAGGATGAAGGTCTGGACAGAGAGGAGATCAGACAAGTGGTTTAAAGTCAGTGAGAAAAAGAGCAGAAGATGAAGGGGTGTGTGTTTGGAGTTTGGTGGTCAATTGAGGTGAAAGAAGTGGGGAATGTGGAGGAAAGGTTAGCGTGGGCGGCAGAAGGCTGAACAGATGGGGAAGGTGTTTGAACGGAAAGAGGAGAATGATTGAGAGAGAGGCAGAGAGAGATGAAGAGAGAAGGAGATGGATGAAGTGGTGAGGGGTGCAGTGCATGCAGACCATCATTGCCAGATGGTGCTGATTGGCTGCTAGCAGATTCTGGGTCTGAACCTGCTTTCTAAAAACATGTAGGAGTGCAGTGCTAATCTGAGATCAGGTTTTCTGCCCTCTAGGCTGTTATAGTGCCCTAAGGTATTCTTGATTTTGTATCCATCCGAAAAAAGTTAGCAACCAGCAAAAGCAACCGAGTGTACTAAATCAAACTCAAAACAATCCTGCTAATTAATTGAAAACTTAAGTGGGAGTACTCAAACGTTAATGTCTCTTTCATTTATATAGGATAGTGTTTATTTTAGGTTAACATTTTGGTGCCTATCTTTTCTTTTGGATGGCAGCTTGAAGTCTTCTAGTCATGGTGTGCATGAGTTTGCACAGCTGATGCTCAGCCAGGCTTGTTGGATTTTCTCTTCTGAATGACCAGAGCATGACAGGTTTTGAACTTTTCCTGTCTCTTTTCAAAGCTCTAGTACATTTTTCATGCTTGGTTTTGGAATTTACAATATATCTGCGGTCTTTAGCAGAGGAATTTTGTAAACAAGTGCCATTTTATGTTGATAGATTGAACAATTCAGCTGAATATTCAGGTTTCTAAAGCAGGATTTTTCTGAATGTTCATGAAAATAAGGTATGTTAGGTGGGGTTTTTTTTTTATGGTTTTGATGTACTTTTGAATACGGTAAAGCACAATTTCCACAGTACATTAACAAATTAAATAATTCTAAAAACCAAATGATAGGGGTGTCCCAAGACTACATCTAAGTACTGTATACCATTATTGGCAAGACTGTGAACGAACACTGATCCTGAAACAGTACTCTTACTTAGAGGCTTTAATGACTGACTGTTCTCAAATTCTGTAATCTGAGACTCTGATATCATGTACTCTTTGGTAAAGTCATGAATATTGTAGGTGTCTTTGAAATACAGCATTATAAAAGCAGCTTGTCTTAGATTAATAATGTCTTAATAGGGTACTGAAGTGAAAATATTGGGCTAACAAAACCAAAAAATGCTGGCAATGCTGTTAATTTTGTCTGTCATTTGGACTTTGGCATTGTTGCTTGTGATTTTTTTTTTTTTATTGAAATTATTTCAATAACTGTGACTACAGGTGCCATTAGTTTGCAGGGACTTTCCCTTTTGCTTCTGTGGTTTTGCAGTATTCTGCATAATGAGCGAGGTGTGGTGTTTTCAAATGGTGTCTCAACCCTATAATGGAGAAGTGCTTGGACATTGTATCACCTCCTCATACCATAGCAGTGATTGCAAATCATTTGTCTAATGTCCCTCATACAACTATGAAATAGTTGCACATGGCCAACATATTTGCAGTTGATCTGCTGTTGCTCAAACTGTTTGAACGTGTAACCCTACTATCAATATCACTGAAAGATTTAAAGCTGCACCCTCTGAAGCTCACTGGTGTGAAGATGATGCAGCATGGTTGTAGTAATAGTGGAGTGGCCTCATTACACAAAGCTAGGCCCATGGTCAGCAGCCTTGGTCCTGAAAACCTACCTTCCTGCAGACACCTGCTCCAGTTAATCAGCTGCTTCAGAAGTCTATGATTGGCTGGTCCAGATACGTTAGTTTTAGATAAAGAGGCAGCATGTTTAGAACTAAGCTCTACAGGAAATTAGATCTCCAGCAAGAGAGTTGATGTCCACCGAGCAAGGTTGTGGTTCAACCACCTGTTGACAGACAGATTGATGTCAAGGAGAGTGATATTTCTCTAGAATGTACTCCCGGGCCTTCTTTATGTCCCATAGAGAAGATTCTCTGTCTGAGACCATGCTAGAGGCGCTTTGTTCTTAATTCCAGACTGTAGGTTTAGGAGTTTGTGGTGGCAGCTTGAACATCTCTCTGTCATCTTGCAGCCAGAGCCTGTCAGGGCTAAACAGTGGAGACACCAGGTCCACGTTGCTGGTTACAGGCAAGAGTGATTTAGTGGCTTTAATTCAATTTTCTTTCTCCCTTCTCTTACCATTCGGTTTCTCTGTCTGCTTTTCAGCGCCAAGCAAAATACACTGAGAACAAGCTGAAAGCCATCAAGGCGAGGAACGAGTACCTGCTGGCTCTGGAGGCCACCAACTGCTGCGTGTTCAAGTACTACATCCACGACCTCTCCGACCTCATAGACGTAAGTCTGCCTGTGCCTCGTCACCACCAGTTTCCCCTGCCTTTTGCCTGTTAAGTAATGCTGATGGTGGAATAAATTAATATATTAACAAGCCTATATCCTACATTTTTCTGTCTGCGTGAGGTTCACTTATTATGTACGTGTGATTTAGTGCACTGAAAACAGTTGTAATTCATTTTTATGGTTCTCTCTTTATCCCTTTGTATTAAACAGACTGTGTTTGTTATTGTGCCTTTAAGGCTGATGTAGGTAAACAATCTATGTTCTGATTGGCTCTCCCATATTGTGTTGTGTTCAAAAAATGTCCTGGCTGAAAGACACCTGAAAACTTTAGCGTGTATAGGTGGGGCTAAACTGCTGTAGGCTGAATAGGTGAATATATGTAAATAAGTTGTTTTTTGTGACATCACAACAAAAGTGAAATCAAGACAGCAGCTTTGTTTCTATATGTGAATGGTTTGGACTGGCGAGTGAGTAGTATGTTTTGAAACTTTGCGACAGCAAATACTTTTCATAAAAATAAGTGAGGAAAATTCAGTTCTCTATGAAATGGGCCCTTTAACAGATATCCACTATGTTAACTTCCTTATCTTTACTTTGACTCACTAGAGGTCCAATACATAAAGTTAATGCTGTGTGTAGTGCCCTGTATAGAGATTAGGGGGCCTGTTTTGTGTCCTTTTCATTTGTATTCTGGCATATGGGATCCCACCACTGGTGCATGTTTTTTATTCATTCTAAACTTTTATATATACATTTGTTACAATTTTTGAACAATGTCAGTATATTATAGTGCATGTTAATTTAGGCTCATAATATGATATATATCCTCCTTTTTTATATATATATTATTTCTGTAGATCCACTAAGGAAATCTATGTGGTTTAATGTACCAAAAACATGTTTAATGTACCACAAACACGCCTTCTGTTCTGGCTGGCCGCACTATTGTGTGCCTCATTCAAAAAGCAGTCTGTGCTGAAACAGTCCTGCTAACTACAGTGTGAACAGGCCAAACTAAACTGTTGAAAAACAGGTAATTCACAACAAACTGTTTTTTGCAGCTTAATTTCCATAAATGACCTGACGAGCAAACTGTACTGTTTGACAGTGTTCACATATCACATCAAACTTTTTTGTATCTAAGAAATGAGGAAAAATCAATCTTCCATGATGGGGCATTTAAAGTTTTTAGCTAATGGAGAATTTGTGTTTCATCTTCACTCTGCTTTGCTTAAAATGGACTACAGTTCGCTTACAGACTAATGGAATTACCCCATTTATCAGGCCTGACCCTCTGAGCCTCGTCTTGCAGGTAGACCTGCGGCAACCCCCTGGATGAGCTCCGTGAGGGGGCCCTCTTATCCTCTCCTAACATCAGACTAGTCCTAACAAGGCTTCCACTAGGCATTTAGACTGCTCACTGCTGTGCACTGATATGCACAAGGCTCATGATTTACATGGAGTGCTCACTCATTTTAATACATCAGGTCATGTTTGAAAACAGATGAACCATGTGGAGGTTAATGGGGAGGCATTTCTGTGGGCTGGGGTCTGCTGGATCACGAAATAGGGCAAAGCAGGCCAGGTTCAGTCTCTGTAGGGATTGTATACACATTCTGGGTGTTTTAATTGGAAACCCTCTACTCAAAGAAATAATGCATTGGTTCCAGTCTACAGACCACATGCAATTTGAATGCTGGCTTGCCAAATATGTCACATCAGAGAATGGCATGTTGAAGAAATAGCATGTTATTTCAAGCAGCTATTCAGCTGGGTTCCAAGCTCATGCCATGCCTAGATGTAATCCTCTCTATTTCAAGTAAATTGAAATTTTAGATTACCTCATGTGACTGACTTTTTTTTCTTCTTTCTCTCTTCCTCTCATTCAGTGCTGTGACCTTGGTTACCATGCCAGCTTGAACCGGGCGTTGCGTACCTACCTTTCGGCCGAGTTCAATGTGGAGACGTCGAAGCACGGCGGACTGGAGACCATCGAGAATGCAGCAGAAAATCTGGACGCCAACGCTGACAAACAGAGGCTCATGGAGACCTACAACAACATCTTCTGCCCGCCCATGCGCTTTGACTTCCAGTCTCATATGGGGGACCAGGTCAGTAAATGGGTGTGTGTGAGGTGGTTGGTGTAGTTTTGTGTTTGTTTGTGTGTTTGTTCGTTTATTGACTAGTCTATCTAGCACGATGTTTTGTAATGTGGATGCTTCTTGCTCACGTATCATCAGTGTGCTGCTATCAGGCATGCTATTCCTTTCATTATTTTTAAATATTGATTATATCTATCCCCCAAACCCCACACAAAAAACGTACATGGTCTGCTGCAGCTTAGACCTACTTTCTGTGTGTTCTATGGATCTTCAGCTTACATGCCTTTTAGCATTAACTGGTTGCATGAAAATCTTTAATGAAAATAATATCAAGTGGCGTCATATCCCAGTCGCTTTTGAAGGGTTACGTGTCAGTCATCATCAGTATCTACTTACTATGCCTTATTGCTCAGGCCTAGTAGCAAGTGATTTCTTCTTTTATAATGCAATACCATTTTCCCATAACATTTCCTGAACTGTATTGAACTGGATATGAATATTTGGGGTTTTTTGTTTGTTTTTTTTTGAAGAAAACAACAATACAAAATCCATGTTGACATTTCTTGATAATTGGCATCGGTAAATAATCATGGCAGCCCTATTGTTTGAAATAGAATGTGCTGTTATGAGTTTCTGTGTTTGCAGCTTTACTCCATATTCAGCTTTGCTAGATTCTGCCCAGCACTGAGTGAAGATCCATCTATGTTTTTTGGTCTGTCTCTTAGTGCATGTCCAAGTCTTGGCCAGCTCTCAGACACAGAGGAGTGAAGCATTTCTCAATCAGATGCAGCAGCAGTTTTGGAGACCCATGGGCCTGCCAGAGCTCAGGCCTGTAGCGCATCTCAGGGCCTCAGTGGTTTGTTATTGAAGCAAGTTGTCATTCTGCAGTCTCCTGACGCAGCTCAACAGTAGTGACAAAGCTGGACAGATGGCCGAATAGAGAATTACGCAGAGATTTCTCATTGTTGATGAAAATAATTAAAAATGCTGTCTGCTCTTCTGGGGTCTTGTGTAGTCTCAGTGTTCGAACGTTCAGTGTGTGTATGAGTGTGAAGGGCAGCGCAGCTGGTTAGCTCTGTCCCAGTGTGTATAGGCCCTGCTGTGTGTGCTCGGTCTTTCCCTGAGGAGAGGGAAGGCCACGATGGCCAGATGTTCCCCATCTGTGTATGTGTGTGTGTGGAAAAGAGAGAGTTGAGGGGGGCATTTAGAAGCTGGTGAGTGTCATGCTCTCTCCCTGCAGGCGTATCTGAGTTAGTAAGTGAATCCATTCAGTTGGGTCACATTGGGACAGTAGTGTCATCCATTAAAGAGTCTCTTAATCTTATATCTTGCCTGTATATTCCAAATATAAAGAGAAAACACAGTGGGATCCAGATGTCTTGAAACCACGTTGAAAATCTGAGGTTGTTTTCATTTAATCCTGGAAATAAACAACAGAATGTTTTAGAATTTCAAAAAAAATCGTTCCTTTCTGCTGCTCTGTTCTCCAGTATCCCATTTCAGCATGGCTAGTTTTGTGGTATCACCACAAAAAAGCCTGCATAAACCAGAGAAAACAAACACACTTGAGTGCTCAGAAAGGTGTAAGCTGACTTTGTTCTACTTTGTTCTTGCTACAGTTTGGTAGTTATTGGTATGGTTTGGTCATTTTCATGTATGTTTAATAAATTGTGTGTCTTTTGCCAGTTTATGCACCCACTGACCATTTTATCAAATACACCTACAATCTAGGTTTTCTTTTTTTCTGTAAGTTTACAGTTGCTGACTTTGTTGATACACAATTTCCTTAGGCCACCCCTGACCAGATATTAATTGAGTGGTGAACCATTTGGAGTACAGCATTGACATTGACAGGGTAGGGGCAAGGTAGTCTGCGTGGTGCTGGTGCGAGTGTATCAGACACAGCCATGTTGCTGTAGTTTTTAAATACCTCAGTATCCCTGCTGAGTTCAGAATTGTCCACCACCAAAGATGCACAGCAGTGGACCTGTGGTCAGAAACTGATCATACACACATGCTGATGTCACTGATGTGTTTCTGTGCATCCTTTCACTGTGAGAAGACTATTTAGTAACTGTCAAAAGCTTGTTAATAAGAAAAGGAAATAGACAAAAAAAATAATGTGTAAATCAAACAAAGAAGCTGCTGGTGTTCTCAGCTGGTGTTCCCCGCACCCCATAGTGTAGACCTGAACATCGCTGAATGTGTTTGGGATTACTTGGATTGTGAGAAGTAGAAAAATGCAACCAACTTTTAAGACTGAACTTTGGAATTGTGGAAAAATTTCCTGGCAGATTTCTTTGAAATACTGAAAGCACATCTCCCAAGAGGAGTGGAAGCAGTACCTAAGGCAAAGAGTGGACACAAAATTTTGAAAAATGTAATATTATATTTAGACATCAATGCTTTGTGTAATTTTCTGTTAAATACATGTTTTCTATTTCATCTTGTGATGCTGAAAAATGAATATTTTGTACTTAATGGCTGTTTTGACTGGAAAGTGAAGGGAGGTCTCTGACAGTTATGCATCTGGTAGGTAGTGACTTCATGGTGGTCCTTACTGTTGATGGACGGAGTAGAAGGGGTAAATTGTACCATGTAAACCTACAATGTGCGCCTGTATGATCGGTATACCCTTTAAATGGTTAGTAAGTTTGGGTACAAAGTCGACATACCTCATAATAAACTGGCAACTCAGTGTATTGTAATATATTTTTATTGATCGCTGCTGGAGATCACTGATGGTGTCTTTGTTCTCTTGTAAAAAAACACATACACTTTCATTTGCCCTCTGTCTACACTTCCATTTCTAACCCCTCTCTCTCTCTCTTTCGTTTAGATGGGGCACATGTGTGCCCAGCAGCCACTGCAGGGCGATCTCCTCCAGAGGTGCCAGCAGCTCCAGTCTCGTCTCTCCACGCTGAAGATAGAAAATGAGGAGGTAAATACACACACATGCGCAAACATTTGTCTTCTCAAGTACTGTATACACACACTTGTCTCCTAAAATATACATTTTGTTTCACTTGCCACCTCTCACATACCACTGACTCTAAACATTCCTCTTATACTCTCCCTTTCTACATACAGTTTGCACACGTTTTCAATGGAGCTTTCAGCAGCTTGCATACATGGGTCTAATGCTAGGACAGGAGAGGGGTAGAGTGCAGCTTTTGATAGTCATTTGCTTCCATTTGCTATATGATTATTGGTTACTTTCAGTGTTACTAGGCCTACTGTTTAGTGTTAGGGCGCCTTCACACCTGCTGTATTTGGTGCAGATTTGTAGGTTTTTTTCTGTAGTTTGGTTCATTTTGATAGGTGTGAACGCTCCACTGTACTCAGGTGCACACTAAACAAATGAACAGTCGTCTTGGTCTGCTTCCACATAAAATGTGGTTGAGTCTACTGCTGGTGGGAATGCATTTTTGTTGTGGTCTGCACTAAATGAGGGAAATCAGCAACAGATCATGCGTTTCTTAACTAGCAGCATGTTAGCGCAGCACTCTTGGCATAATCTGCCTGTTTTAATATCTGACTCTTGACAGATGCTCGTATTGTTTTTGCCGCACAAGCTGCTGCTAATAACGACAATTACATTGTAGCGAACTAATGCCTTTAGTTTTGGCACATGGATCGTGGAAAGTATTGACTGTGATACAGACACTAAGCCTCTATTTTCATGCAAAGTAGGAGTTTTTTGGCTCAAATGGTGGCGAAAGTGAAAGTAACAGAGAACTTGTATTTCTGCAGAATAAACAAACACCCACGTGTAAAATTCTGTTGCAGTGTGAAACCAACCAAACCAAATGGGAAAGACATTTATGCATTTTGTCAGTGTCGGGACAAAACCATATCTCCATTTTTGTCGTGTTTTTTTTACATAATCTGAAATCGCCAGCTGCTGTGTACATTGCCTCTAAATTTTGTGTGTGTGTTTCACAATGTTCATGAAATGACAAACAGAAATCGTCCAAAACTAATTGGAACAATTAAGTTTTACATTTAACTTCCATTAAATGTCAGTCAAATTAAAAGTTATCTTTTTGGATACTTTTTCTGACAGCCACAGTTTGCTTCTAATTCATCCTGTTCACTTCAGTTCTGTTTCATTTGCATGACATAACAAGATTTATTCTTTCTCTCAGGTAAAGAAAACCATGGAGGCCACTCTGCAGACCATCCAGGACATGGTGACCATCGAGGACTTTGATGTGACGGACTGTTTCCACCACAGCAATTCCATGGAGTCTGTCAAGTCGACCGTGTCCGAATCATTCATGAGCAAACCGAGTCTGGCCAAGAGACGCGCCAACCAGCAGGAGACCGAGCAGTTCTACTTCACGGTGAGCAAGAGCATGAGAGAGAGTGATGAAGAGAAAGAAAGCTGAATGCTAAAAAATAAAAGAAAGAATGGGGAAAAGATGGAAGGAAAAGAGAGGATAGGATAAAAGGAAAAAAGATAGAAAGAAAATAAGTGAAAGGAAAAGAATAAGACATGAAGGAGGAGATAAGAGTTAAAAAGGGACATTGGAAGAGAAGGGACAAAAAGAAAGACGGAAATAAAAGAGAAAGAATCAAAAAAGAACGAGAGAAAAGAGAACAGAAGAAAAATAGGAATGAAAGAAAAAAGAAAGAGAATTTGATTATAAACAAAGAAAGGTAGAGAGAAAGAGACAGTCTTAGAGGAATGAAAGGAAGCAGTGTAAGTGTGGCAGTGTGAGATGAAAGAAGCGAGAGAGAGAGGTAAGAGAGTGCTTGCTGAGAGAAGTGACTGCGCCCTGGAGAGAGATAAAATGATGCTTTTTGATGCGCTGTCTTTAACAGAATCATATTAAGAAATGCTTTGTTGTCAAAGACAGCAGTTAAATTAGAGTGTGACTGCGGAGCTAATTTGAGCTGCTCATTCTCTCTGGCTTGTTGATAACAAAGGAGAAAGTGTTCAGAGTTAGAAATCTAAACAACTTGTAATTGTTGATGTGTTTAATTTTTATAGCCTACATAGATGATAAGCAAGAGACTTTTACAATAAGTAATTGGAGTTCACGTACAAACAAATTTAATGTCTGTCATTATCAGTCTTTTTCAAAACTGGATTGATGTTTTTACACCGCTGTCGCACAAAACAGGTCTTGCTTAATGTCCCTGTCTGTGGAACCAGTGACAGTGTAGTGAATCAATATGAGCAAAAGAGCCCATCGATTAGCCAGAGTAGTTGTTTTGATATAGAACAGGGCTTTCCTGCTCGTCTGCTTTCGCTGCACTATGCCTTGAGCCATCTTCCTCATTTTGACTTTCCATTTTTTTCTTCCATCTTTCTTTTCCATTTGCATCTGGACAAGCCAAGTTTTGGTGGGGAAATGTGAATGTCATTTTCAAACATAACCCCTAACCCATAACCCCTGTACTTAACCAATGAGTTTCATGGCTGATACATTTTGTCCTACATAGATTGTTTCCCCCTTATAATTACTGTGGCTTAATTTGTGAAGTCATTAAGCTGTTGAAATAAGACACAAGCCAGTATGGCTGCATGTTCAGTTGGCATCATATGATTTCTGGTCTCACAAAAAATTATATTATAAAATTATAGCCGTCAGGCACCAGGCAATAGGCAATGTTGACCCTGCTAAAAGACACCATTAAGTAGACACAAGCATGTCTTACACTGCAAAAAAAAGTTGTATCTTGTCAAGTGAAATTATCTTAATTCTAGTCGATATGTCTAATATGTCTTATTTTGAGATGGTTGTGCGCTTATTATAAGATTATTTAGCTTATTTCTAGATTTTCTACCCGTTTTAAGTAATTTTATTAAGTAAAACTATCTCACTATACTGGCAGGTAATTTAGCTTGTTTCAAGCACATTTCTTAAAACAAGCAAAATTGTCTGCCAGTATAGTGAGAGAATTTTACTTAAATAATCTTAACAGGAGAAATATTGGATTTATCGACTAGATTTAAGATAATTTTACTTGACAAGATACTATTTTTTGCAGTGCATTAAAAACCCCTTATTATTATTCAGTTATTAGTCTTAAGTAAAACCCGTTTGTATCTAAATTATTTTTTTTAAACGGTTCCCCATATCAGATTTAAACAAATACATAAATAAATAATAGCCTTCAGCTAAAAGGGGAAAAAAAAACTAAATTGACAACATAAAAACACCATGCTTTTAGTGTTAGTGTATTGTTGCGTGTCCTGGCAGTCTTGGCCTGCGCTGCAGTGTTGTTATGGAGCTGTGGGTTTGATGCATGATGGGTGACATTGTAAGCATCTGTCCAGCTGTCTGACACGTTTACTCCCTCATTCCTTCTCTCTCTCCCTCATTCCCTTATTCCCTCCTCTCCACATCTCTCTCTCTCCCCTTCTTTGTCCTGTCAGAGCTGTTGCCTGTCCCATAGAGGAATGAGCTGTCAGAGCCTGCAATGCCCTTAGCCTTCAGCACAGGAGGCTAACGTTTACATCAGCCAGAGTCTGATACACTGAGAGACACCCACAATACTAAAGGCTACAGGGCAGAGGGAAAGATTAGATACTGAAGAAAAACTAGGCTTAAAGATCAAGATGAAGACTAATACTGAATGTAGACGAAGATAGAGGGTGCTGATATGTCAGTGTGTCTGGGAAGAGGGCAAGCGGCTGACAGTTGGTTTTCTTTGTTTCAGAAATTGAAGGAGTTCCTGGAGGGCAGGAATCTCATCACCAAACTGCAAGCCAAGCATGACCTGATCCAGAAGACCCTGGGAGAGAGTGAGTGATCTAACTGCATGTTTATGTGTGTTGTAGCTACACAACGTATTGTTTATTAGTCATTATCCCAATATTTAGCTTTGCAAAATATTGACAAAGCCATGTAAATAAGCCTCTGACAAGTCGTTAAAAGATTTAATTCTTTGCTGTGGGCATCCTGACCAAGCTAAACTGTTCCAGGTGAGCGTTTGGATAATCGAGGCATTCATGTTATCCAACAAATTAGGGCTGACCTGAATAATTTGGCTACTTCTTTGTTAGGCTGGTATTCATCTTTTATCAAGCTATTATTAATATATGCCAGGCATCCACATTACCTCACCTCAGAGTGCAACAAATTGCACCATTTGAAGCTAAAAAGCAACAGAAACCAAAATACTGCAAGGAATTCTGTGCAGCTCTGCCCCAGGTGCCACAATAATTATCTTTAAATTTCTGCTGTTTATTTCAGTTTGAAAAATTTGGCAGCCAGGAACTGACAATCATATTTGACCATACAGAGTTGACAGCTGACAGCCGTGTCAGTCAGTGAAGCACTGTTATTGTCCGTTGACATTTTAGATCATGTGAAATTGTACTGGCCAATATTTCTTGGTTATCTGAAATTTCAGCTCCATAAAATACAGTAGATACAGTTTCAGCTGTCTGCTCCTAATCAAGAGTGTGTAGCTGTGTGGTATTTTGTCCATATTGTGAGTTTTGTGTGTTTCTCTGGCGAGTGAGAGAACGGTACTGATAGCATCAGTCAGATTAAGGGTGAAACAGTGAAGCTCTGTCCTGTGCTGCTGTGCATCTGCTGGCGGAATACGACTGGGTCATCAGCCTACACACTCACTCCCCCCCGCAGGCCTGAGTAATGAAGGTCAAAGGTCCGGCATCATACACAGACTGCTTACAGAGAGAGAGAGGAAACAGGGCAGGGAAGTAGAGTGTGTGTATGTGCATTTGTAAAGAAGTGATTGAGAAAGTTAGTGGTGAAGATGGTAGGACTACACAATATGAACAAAATACTATACTGCGATTTAATTGCAAGATATTTGCAAAGTGAGAAACACCTCCCTTGCCCACCCCTTCCACTCGCTACCCTCCACACTGTACTTTTACGTGAATGCAGAATACAGCCTTCATTGTTTGGACAGACTGAGGAGATGAGATGAGATGGAACAGATCAGGAAAAAACTGCTATGACTTGAAAGATCAGAAAATAAAGTAGTGAGATTTTCATTTCATTAGCCATTAAATGTTAAGTCTGAAATGTAACAATTGCTGAACGTTGAACAATGCTAAGTAGAGCAAAGTCGAGCTGATTATGCTAGCACTTAGTTCAGCACACGAGAACGGGTTCGGTTCTTTGAACACCAGACACCTTTACACAGTTTTACACACATTTATGTGAGATTTATATATATATTGCTGTTGTCGGAAGAAAGCCTCTCCAAAATGGTAACTTTACAGGAGATGGAAAAAACCTACTTTACTTTTAATGTAAGTCAATGGAACCAGATTTTTTTCCAAGTCATTTTAGGTCATTTCTTGTAGTCCATTTATCATGAAATTTACATACAGTGTAAAGGGCAACAGGTATTTTGGAATTATGTCAAAAACTGAAAAATGTCAAAAATGGAGATACGAGGTTTTCTTCAGACAACAGTGATATATGTGTGTATATATATCGCAAATAAATATGTGTGTAAAAGTGTCTGGTGTATCGCAAAGTATCGCAAAGCCAGTATCGCAATACTGATCAATAAACAGTCTATCATGCAGCCATTAAAGGAGGTGAAAAAGACTAGTTGAGGTACTTTGTGGGGGATTTCCTGTTCTGTATTTCTGTCTTTCTTTCCCACCTCCCACTCTCATTCTTACAGTCTGACAGAGCCAGCAGCAGACTAGGAGGAAGCAGAGGAGATAACAAGGGATAGCACACATGGAAAAACCATCCCTGCTATTTTCCTCCGGTGTCTAATGGCTCTATGCAGTTCAGAACACTGTATTGTTTGTGGCTGAACAAATGAAGATGGTAATGGTGGTCATTATGTTAGAGCTGGACTGTAGGTCACTTTGGATCATTTAGGTCCTCCAGCTGCCAGAGAATCAGCAGGCGCTGCTTTAATTGATGCAGCGTGTCAGAGGAGGGAGGCAGTTTTATGTTTAGGTGGCGCTTTCATTCTCTTGATGTTTGTTGTTGTGTGTTAATGCGTCCTGCGTTTGTATGTGTGTATTATGGTCACATTCTAATTTAAGAGGAATCAGCTCACTGTGGCGTCACTGAATTGTTTCCTCACTATGTAAAAGGTTGGCAGGGGAGTGTGTATGCACACGTGTGTGTGTGTGTGTGCGTGCTTGGTTAGCAGATGTACTGCAGTTTGGGAGGGGGTGAGAGTGAGGATGTGTGTGCCCTCATGGCTCCATGCAGATGTGTACCGTGTTTGTGTGTAGGAGGTTAGGGTGGCTTTAGTGGTTATGAGACCCCCCCATCCCCACAAATTCACAAATTCCTCTGCCTCACTTTTCTCTCCAGCTGTGGTCATATCCTCCTACATCCAGGCTACTGTTCTTTTATTATATTAGATTTGCAATGTCTTTATGGTCTTGTTTTTATCTGCCTTAGCAAAACATTTATGTACAAGACTATGTAAAAGTCAGAGACCACCCTTTCGTTTATGTCATTTCTAGTCAAAACAACAATCAAGTTATTCATTTTTCAGTGTGAGGAATAGTAGAAAACACATATTTGACAGAAAATTACAGAGAAGCCTCGACAACTAAATATAATATCATCATGTTTGGTATTTAGTGTGTCCACCCTTTACCTTTATTACAGCTTCTGTTCTTTTCGAGAGACTTGCTTTCAGTTTTGCAAAGAGATCTGCTTCTTTGAAGATGCCTCCGAAGTTCAGTCTTAGAAGTTGGTTGCATTTTCTTTTCTCAGTAAGAGCTTCTCGACGGCTCCAAACCATTTTAGACCCATAGCGTTGAGTTGCCTTCTCTTCAGATCTGCAACAAGAGTAGAGCTTGATTTTCTCCTCTCTCTCAAATAGTATCTCTGATGGGGGCAGTTTTGTGGTCTGTCAGGTCTTGCATGGTTGTTAGGAATCTCTTTTTCCTCTTTATGTTTTCGTAATTTTTTTATTTTCAGCATGGAAACTCCTGTTTTCACTTATTTTTCTTTGCCCTTCCTTAGGCAAGTAAATTATCCTGCATCTTATCTGCTCAGAAATATCTCTTTTGGCCATTTAAGATGCGAAGACATGAGAGATTTAAAGGCAGTTAACTTGTGTTTGGGTAGTTGCTTTTGTAAATGTTAATGTCTCTTTCAGTGAGAACATAATGTCAGTGACACCTTTGGGAAGAGTTAATGGTGCTCAAGAGTAAAAGGAAGACAAATAAAACACTGATACATGTAATGTTGTACTTAATGTTGAAGGCCTTAGTGTAGGTTTCTGTTCAATATATATTTTTCTGCTGATTTCCTGACGCTGAAAAACGAATAACTTTTACTTAATGTCTGTTAATGTCCATAAATGCCCAAATTGCCTTTCTGGCCTCTGACTTTTGCTCAGTATTATACTGCTAAGCACGCTTGGAGGAGAACTGCCTGTTACACCAACTAACTGATGTCCATGTTAGCTACAATTTCCCTGCAAAGCACGTTGTAAGCCTTTGTTTAAAAGGTGCTAAATGTATACAATTGTATTCATTATTTTTATTATTAATACAATATCTCTTTCTTTTCCTTCAGGTCAGAAGACTGACTACTGCCTTGCCAGGTATGTATTGTGGAAGCAGACTAATGAAGCATAGTACTAGCACAATAGGAGCCAGATGTTTCAAGACCTATTCTGTGGATGGATATCTCGTCTAGACGTAATCATGATTTATTCAAAGCAGGCTACTTACTTATTGAGGCTGGAGGTGGTTGACTAGTGCAAAGGCTAGTAGAGAAATAGGACAAGGCCTCAGAATTTTTTCCTTATATTATTATTATTTTTGTCAGTGGGTAGGTTGTAAAAACAGGGCCCTCCTCTGGAGAGTAATTTGTAATGGTCTAATGGCTGCAGGCTGAGTGTGGATGCTGGGCTGCATATGGCAAAATAGACACAGTTTTGGGGTGAAAATGATAGTCATCATGTAATGATAGTTTGCTTTTTTCTCTCTCTCTCTTTTCATGAACATCAGTGGACGGAGGAACTCAACTGTGCGGAAACAGGTAATTTCCATCTCCCCTGTGGGATTGTGCTATTGTGTGTGTTTGCTACACCGATCACGTGCCCCACTGTGCCCACCTGGTTCGCTTTTTTTTTTTTTCTTTTTACGTCTCTCATCTCTATTAGTATCTCAAAACATGTGAAATCCTCCCCTTACCATTCCCTTTATCCAGACTCATACTGTTACACCTCCTGTACCACTGGGTGTAGTATCAAAAGCTTGTTACCATGCAAACAGTCCTTAGAGACCCATTCACTAGTGTGATTCTAAGGGGAGCTGAGGTGTTAAGCACTCTCTGTGTCCATGCCGAGCTTCTTCGCCACCTTCTTTTTTTTCCTGGCACTGCCTCCCTGTAATCTTCGCCTGGGCCTGCGGGATAAATTTAGCATGTCCCCTTTTTCCACCTAAAACTCGCCTCTCCGTCGCAGACATTCTAACCCACAGTGGAGAAAGGATGAACAAAAAAATGTATAAAATCCTCCATTTGCACTTTTCATTTTAAACTGTACAGTGTTCCTGTCGCCACCTAGCGAGGAGATGAATGCATTGCACTGTAGCCCTAATTTGGTTTAATTGCATTCCCTAATGTAGAATTGTGCATTATCACAGATATGATTTTGATGATTAATTGAGTAATCAGAGATTTTACAAAAGGCCAATAAAAAGGGCTGACCAGTAATAAACCATACATAGCATTTTAAAGGGCCGCTTTTTAAAAAATAAGAGTTTGAAGTAATATGTAAACAAAACGTGTCAGTCCATACAATCCATATATAGAAGCTATGCTGCAAAAACACCCCATGTTGAATTCACCATTTTTGTGATGTCACCGTTTAGCCCCGCCTATTCGTATTGAAGTTTTAAGAAGTGCTTTTAACTAGTGTACAGTATGGGACAGCTAGTCACAACAGAGGGCATTTATCTTATACTACCGTTAAAGCCATAGTAACAAAAAACATTTAATTCTGAGAAATAGACCACAAAAAATAGAATACAACAAAAATGTAAGATGTGGGCCCTTTAAAGATTCCAAATTTCCATGTGGGAAATAAAAGGCATATAAAGGTGCATATAAAAGGGTGTCTCCATCAGGCTTTGTTTCTACCTATAAGAGAGACCAATACAAGGGCACACATTACCATGCCAAATTATCAACTATCCATTGACAGTTTATCAAGAAGGCATGTTTTCTCAATCATTAAATCGAGTTTAATGAATTAATCATCACAGCTCTCTTATGTACATGCATATTGGTGTGATCCCCACCCAGCTGAATGCAGCTCCTGCACCGTGGCCCAAATTCCGCCTCGCTCAGCCATTTCCGTTTCACCCAAACAAACAAAAGAAAGCGGTGAAAGAAGCTGTCTCCTAGCAACCGCCGTGTTCCGTAGCCCCTCTCTCCCCCATGGCTCTCAGTGTGCTGGGCTTTTTTTCCCCCCCTCCTGTCTCGAGCCTCCATCTCTTCGCAAATATTATTACTTGTACAATCCCCAGCGCTTGAACAAGGACCCTTGTTCATAAAGATTTATCTAAACATCCTGGGATTTCACTCCCCACCCATCATCCTGACCACCCCTGTTTTTGTTATTTGTTTTTTTTTTTTCTTTTCTTTTAACTGTTTCTACTCTTTTTCCTCTTTTACTCTTGTAGGACTCCAGCCAAGTCATTCCGCTGATGGTAGAGAGCTGTATTCGCTTCATCAGCCGACATGGTAATCTCAGTCTCTCTCTCTCTCTCTCTCTCTCCAGCTCTTTGCCATAAACACTACAACTCTTGACTCTCCCCCTTCCCGAGTGAATGAAATGTTCTGTTCGGTTCATTAATCAGCGAGTCAGCCCTATTTTGTTAGCAGAACTGTTTCATATTGTAGCCCATAAATTTTATTTATGAAATGTAGTACAGTCACAACACTAAGGACCAGTTTCCCAGACACAGAACAAGCCTACATCTAGACCAAAACAAATGACCAATATTGATTAACCTTTGGCACCCTAATTTAATTTAATTTAAGACCAAGCTTAATCCATGTCTGGGAAACAAGCCCTTAAATGAGATTTTAATGAATATCTACCTAGTTATTCTAATACCTCTTGAGCTACTGTTATTATGGCTAATTAGTTTTATGACTGCTAACCCTACAAGACCTGTGATCTTGGACTGTTTACCTACCTGGTAGGTTTATCTGATATCTTGTGTGAGTCCAACACAATCAGTTATCTGTTAGGTCTTATAAAGAATTTTAGTTACAGTTATTTATATCATGGACCTTCTTCTGTATGAACGGAGTGCTTTTATTTATTCTTACCTGTAAAATTATGTAATAATTTCACTATCCTCTGCAGCCCGAAGGAGGGTGGATACCCCTTTAAAACAGAAATGTCTCTGAAAAGCACCATACAAATAAAACGTACCTGAATTAGGGGCCCATTTCATGGAAAACCAAATTTCCTTACTTAAATAAATTCAAAATTCAAAACATACCATTCACTCCCCTGTCCTTATGGTCTGTATCTGGAAACAAAAACAAAAACACCGTTTTGAGTGTTTCTGAGATGTCACAAGCACCAACTTATTTACAAATATCCACCTACTTAGCCTTCAGCAGTCTAGCTCCGTCCATTCATGCTGAAGTTCTAAGCAGTGTTTCACCACCAAATGCTTTCTGAATGAGGCACAATACAGGGGCAGCCAATCAGAATAGAGATCATTTATCATGTCTTATACCTTAAAGGCACAATAACAAAAACAGCCTGTTTAATTCTATGGGGTGAAGAGAGGTTGGATCTGAAAGGAAAAGAGAAAATATAAGAAAATCAAGGATCTGGGTCCTTTCAACAGAAACATAAAGAGCCAAGTGAAGGAAATGAATATGCTTTTTTAAAGTCTGTTGTTTTCAGTTTTTCTTGATCGAATGGAAAATTAACATGGAGTCCGCTTGTCTACAGGCCTGCATCATGAGGGTATCTTTAGGGTGTCTGGCTCACAAGTGGAGGTCAATGACATTAAGAATGCCTTTGAGAGGGGTAAGATAACCTAATCTAATACATTTCCATCTTCTAAATGTTTTATTTTCAGTACCCCTCAGCACTGTGAAATGAATGATGCACTGTTCAGTTGCCAAAATGAACATCAGCGTTTTTTCTCTGATATTTTTGCTGCCTCATTCTCCCCTGTTCTGTTTTACTTTCTTTCTTTCTTTTTATCTGTCTTTCTTTCTTTCTTTCTTTCTTTAACGTTTCTGTATGTCTGTCTCTCACAGGTGAGGATCCCTTGGCTGGAGATCAGAACGATCATGACATGGACTCCATCGCTGGCGTTCTCAAACTCTACTTCAGAGGCCTGGAGAATGCCCTCTTCCCAAAGGAAGTCTTCCATGACCTCATGTCCTGTGTCTGTGAGTGTGCACTACGATCACCTCATCGTCTGAACCTGCTCACTACAGTCTTAATCAGGAGTCATCAGTTCCAACAGAGTTTGGCGATTTCCTTGCTCAAACACTGTTTAGTAGTTGTGGTTGAGTGGAGAAATTTCTAAATTGTTCTGGAACTAATGGCCCCTGCTTTATTTAAGCTCCTAGTGCGCTAGTGTGTCTTTTTGAACTTATGTTCCAAGTATTCTATTAGCATTTTGTGTTTAAGGGTCCGTGTCATGGAAAATCTAATTGTCACTTGTTTTTTTAACTAAAAAATTTAGAAATATTCAAATATTGTTATGCTGTGTTCACATGTTGGCAGTAAACAGACAGTGGCGAACTGAATTGATTTTTCAATGAGCTGCGATGGAAAATCTGCCAGCAGCAAGAGTGTCAAGAGTTTTTCCATACTCCTGCCATTTACAAGTTAATAAAATGTTCAGTTTTTGGAGCCATGGATGCCAAATGTCTCACTGATGAGGTCCAGACAAACCCAGTGTTATACAACAGAAAATGAGAGTACACAGCATCCTCCCAACTTTTTCTTCCTTAAATGAATAGTACACGGTTGTATAGCTCTCTCCTGATCTCCAGTCAAAGCTTGCATGGCGAATGCCGCCGGTTGTGTACCACTATGTTGCACTCATTTTATTCAGCGCCAACATGTAAACGCTACATTAAAGTAAACACAGTGTTTACTCACTTGTTTGTAAGGTTCATATGTAGAAACTATACTGCAAAAACAGCTTGTGATCTCCCAAAACCAACAGATTTATATACCTGGCTATAATAGAGCCCTGCTGGTGACATCCCATATAAATAAAAACAATGCGTGGCCACGCACTATTAACACGTGGAAACGAGATCCTAATGCGTGGCAACGACTTAGTAAGGCGCAGGAATGAGATAATTAAGTCGTGGCCATGACTTGGTTAGGCTTGGGAAAGAGATCATGCCTTACTGAGTCGTGGCCACGACTTAATTATCATGCTCTCATGCCTTACTAAGTTGTGGCTATGCTTAATTTTTATTTATACGGGATGTCACCAGTGGGGCTTCGTAGGCTATTCATTTTTTTTTTTTGTAAGGCACGATGCACGATACAGAGCAGCCAATCAGAAAAGGTCATTTTTGTATATTGATCTTAAAGGCATAGTAACGAAAACATTTTTCATTCTATGGGCTAAAGAGAGAATGAAAAAAGATCATGTAAAAATGAATTATGCAAAACATCCTAACTGGACCTCAGAGGAAGAAAGCAGACAAACAAGAAAATGTATGATATGGGCCCTTTTAATGCTCTAAAAATTATATTCTTGCAGCCATGGAGAACCTCCAGGAGAGAGCCGCTCATATCCGCAAGGTCCTGCTGACTCTCCCCAGCAGCACGCTGGTCATCATGAGATACCTGTTTGCTTTCCTCAGCCAGTGAGTATTGATTTAGGACCAGTTCTTTATTTGGATATCTGAATGATGAATGTTATGTAGACTAAATGTGGAGCAGTATTACTCTCAGATATTGAATACATGTGGGCCAAATTCAAAAGCTGTGAGTGCTATAGAACGATTTGGCCAGTCAAGTCACCATTCATGTCTGCTGTTTATCTGTGATTTAGAGGTGAAACCAGAGCTCAGTTCCAGTGGGACTGTTAAATTCAGTGAGCTTTTCCTGGTAGACCACGGCTAAATCTTAGCCTCACTTTCAGACAGTAAATGTATTTGCCTTCTAAACTTACCGTTTTACAAGACCTTTTTAACGTACAGTTCACTACAGCGTTTCTTGAAGAAACGGAACCCAGGTCGGAGGCTTAGGTGCCAACACCAGCCCTTTGTAATGTTTCCAATCCAGTCCCTGCTTTTCTGCTTTTGGGTGGGTTTTTTTCTGCTTTCCTCGTCTCTGTGGTCTTTTTGAAAGACCCTCCAGACCACAACACGGTTTTACTTTTCCCTGGCTAATGGTGTGTGCGTGCACACCAGTGTGTATGGTTCCCCTCTTTGACAGAAGACCTTCCAGCCCAGATTTTAAAGCCAGAGAGAGAGAGGGACAGTATGGTGTTGCCATCAGGTTGCCGTTAATGTTCCCATGTCAGTCGTCTGTTAGTCCCTGCTGAATGACTCCTCTGTTCACTCCAGGCCGATAGATCTTTCCACTACTATAAAAGTCCGCAGAGGTGCCAGAATGAGTTTCTCAAGCATTATCTGTCCCTGTCTGTTTCTGCTTTTCTTTACTCTGGACTGCACTGTTTATTGGTCGTGGTCGTTTGTGCCTTTGCAGTACTGATATCACATAAGTCTGGAGTATGCAAATGAAGCTTGTGATATCACGTGCGTTATACCATCGTATGATCACACCCACTAGCCATTGCAAATTAAAGATGCTGTTGTGGGGTGTGGGCTGTGGGCTGCATGGGGAAGGTTAGGCAGATTGCATAGAGCTAATGTGGATTGCAGGCTTCTCTTTACGCTGACAGACTGAGGATCCTAGGATACTAGTTCGTAGCACAATTCTCCAGCACCCCGTTTAAGCACGGCAGGTAATGTGCCCATTCATGTTTTGTGAGGGATGCCAGTTTATGCATGGAAGGCTGGTGCTACAATTACATTTGTTCACCTTAAAGCTGTGGATGGAATGTTTATGGACTAAATTTGTGTTTTAAGGTATAATGTAGCAATACGATTGCCTTACTGTGGTTTGTCCATAAGGTGCAGCGCTAACCAGAATACTGAAATTCTCCCTTTAAGCACACCTATCCCATTGCTTGAGAGAGAATTAGCTCAAATCGGGAGTAATTTTGATGTGTATGACTTAATTCAGAAGCCTGGAGCTCAAAATTGCATTGTTTTTAACCTGAGTGCGTTCAAGTTACACAATGAACAACAAATATGACACCTCCATGAAAGTGAGTATTGGTAGAAACAAGCTAGCCAGTTAATGTTAGTCATATAAGTGATAACCTTTACACCAATGATTGCAAATGTTTTAGATTTAACTAGAATATCTGTTGATTGACATTAGGGAAATACTATTATAACCTCATTTAAAAGTAGAGAAGTGGTATTTTATAACTTTATATATATATATATATATATATATTGAGGTACATTTTAGCTCAAGTCTAAAATATATAAATGTAACTTTTCTTTCCCACTAGTTCAGCCCCACCAGCTGGGCCTGTGAAGTAGCTACCCTATAGAAATGCACATGCTTTAAAGTACGCTTTCCTATAATTAACACCAAGCGTATGTAGCTCTACTGCAAAAAGTGCCCTACTGTGGGATGAGAAAAAGAATGCAAGAGTAGTCAAACAGAGGGATTGAGGGTAACTGGAGCCACAGGCACAGTTGTGGCTAGCTGTTTGTAATGGACTGTTCCCATAAATCCAGTTTGGGGCTCCTCCATGTGGAAACTGTGACCTCTCTGCCCCTGTATCTTTGCCCTGGGGCTTACCCTCCACCCCGCCGCCTGTCTCTCACAGCTCCTCTGAAATGCTGGCTGACTCATGGACTTATCACAGATCTCTGTAACTCTATCATGTACTGTGGATTAGAAAGAGAAGGGGTAAAAGAGTGTAATTTCCCCAAGGACAGCCACACATACTAGGCTGTTTCATCATAAACCCAAATGAACTCCCACAGAAAAGTTTTGGTGGATGAAAGCGGGTGTGAATTCTGAGTCCTGTGCTGCTTTATGCATTATTTGGGCTGTGAACAGTGTCATTTGGATGATAAGTCATGCATCTTTCCTAACAAATGATTGATATTGCTTCTGATGTCTTTATTGTTGAGCGTATTTATTAGCTTTATTGAGCCGTCTCACCAGTTTTTTATTTCTTAATGTAATATAAACTGTAAAATATATCACAGGAAATCAAATCAGAATGGAATATGAGTGCATTATGCAAATGCTAATGTCCTCAAAGAATTGAATTGAATGCTATTGAACTCAAGATAAACTCTGTCTGTCTGTCCCTCCATCTTTCTATCTATCTATCTTCTGCAGTCTGTCCCAGTACAGTGAGGACAACATGATGGACCCCTATAACCTGGCTATCTGCTTTGGTCCTACGCTCATGTCGGTCCCCGAGGGCCATGACCAGGTCTCCTGCCAGGCCCATGTCAACGAGCTGATCAAGACTATCATCATCCACCATGATATCATCTTTCCTGGACCCCGTGAGCTAGAGGGACCCATCTACGAACGTGGAGGAGCTACAGAAGAATACTGGTGAGTATTTCAGGATCAGATAGTCAGACGTTATAGGCTGAATTCATCTTAACTGGAATTCAGGCCGTTACCAGAAAGATCTGTGATATTAATCCGTTACGATTCTGCATGTTTTTACAGCTCTGAGAAGTAATAATTCTGAAGTAAATTGCCTTCTCTAATTTGCTGAATTCAGTAATCGTAGTCCTGTTCCAGTCCACTTCACAGTAACATAATAACAAAACCTGCTACCAAACACAGCCATGGGATAAGCATCTGTCGCATAGTGCTGATGTGAATATCCAGGCTGTGATGTTTAAAAATAAGTTTCTGCTTACTTTCACAGATACTTTATTCCCCACAAATTATCCATTCAATAAAAAGCCCACAAATGACATTACAGAACTGCCTCTGGTAAAAGGAAAACAACTCCAATAGTGCTTAAGATCTTTCCTTAGTAGTCTTTGTTGAACTGATATTTGTGAGCACTTAAACAAGCTGCTAACTATTTCATTGTGTGCTGCGAGCATCCTGTCGTCACATGTTCATTCAGGAGTGCTCTGTGGGCGTTTTAATGAAACTCATATGATCTAACAAACGCAAGTAATGTCTGCCAAAAATAGCACAGGCCAGTCTTTAACCAGTGCGTATTTAGAGTTCACCAGAGCAAAGCATTTCACTGTTAAGTGTATTCTCAATATGGCATTTTGTGTATATCATACAGCCCTGCTACTGTTTTCTTAGGACTGGTCCTGAAGGCAGTGTCTACCTCAAATGCCTAATGTACTGTGGATATGAACAACACTATTTGAGTTGGCTTCAGTATGTGGCTTAGCTTGATATAATTTAAAACAGGATGGGCTGACTTGGTAATTGAACAGGTTTTAAAGATGACTGAGTAAAAGCACAGTATGATGCCCCTGAGCCTTAAAGAAAGCCATATCCATTTAAAGCTTATCTCTGACACTTATCTTCCACACACTAGTGGACATTATAGTGGTCAGAAGCCCAGATGTAGCCATGATCCTCAGCGTGTCTGTTTTCTCCTTCACACTAAATCCGCTTGCTTAGACATTTCGGTGATGGAGGCCAGAACTGCCTCTGTTGGCCCAGCCTCATTATTATTATTTAGGAGTGTCCTTTAAAAAGGTCAGCCTTACAACTGGAGGCCAAGTGCTAAGAGAACAGACCCCTACTGCTTTTTAATGGCTGTGAGCTGTGTGGGGAACTGGACTCAGAGTGCTGACTCATGATTGTAAGTGCAGGACAGCTTGTGAGAGATCTGTTTAAGATGCTCATGCAGAGTGTTGGAGACAGAGGTTTACAGTGATATATAAGACCACAAAAAGCATAAAAGCATGCTTTAATTGATATTTGGCAAAAAATTAAGACATCTGAACCTCCTACAAAGTGGCTTACAATTAGAATTATCGTATTGTCAAGATTTACTAACAAGAAATGTTACAACACATTCAGTATAGCATTTTAATTATAATGTCTATTATTTTTGGTCTTATTTGCATGTTATAAATATTTTAGTTAAATATCTCAATAATAATTTATAGAAAAAGGAAGCAGTTAATAACTGTTTCTGCATAAGTCAACAAATGATCATAACACAGTACAGGGATGTAAGTTTTGGCAAATTCTCTTAACCGATAACTGACCGTCATTAGTCAGTGATTGATTGCTGACAAACAAATGGCCCACATAAACAATAAACAAAGCACTGCATTTTATATAATCCAAGGCTTTAGGCTTTATTGAATGAAAACACCGGCTAATGCAACAGAGATGAAAGTAGTGTAATGCAGTCTACTTACATTTATCCCATATTACATTGCTGCTGTCACAACAAAACCTCATATCTTTTAGTTTTTGGCGTAATTTGAAAATGCCTGTTGCCCTTTACATTGTGCACATTTCTTAATGAATGGACCAACGAAAATGGCTCAAAATTACTTAGAAAAAAATCTGATTCCACTGACTTACATTAAAAGTAAAGTGTGTGGTTTTTTTTGTTGTTTTTTTTCCTTCTCCTGTAAACTTATCATTTTGGAAATATGAGGTTCGTTCCAACAGCAGTGATATATTTGTTAATTCTTAAGTTAACAAACATGTATGGCCTGAACAGGGCTAACTTGAAGTTCATATACAATATCAACATAGTTTTAGCTAATTTAAATAAAGCACTGGAGTATTACACATATCAGAATGTGGAATTGTTTACCACGTTGTAGTACTGAAAAACCATTTAAATTTTGATACACTGTGGAGCACATTAGTTAGATACTGACTTGAAACGATTAGCTTTTGTTTGGACGGGACTCATTTGGTCTGGGCCATGAAGCCTTCAGGATAGTTGTACAGAAAAAGCTTTGAGGTGCATGTGCACACAAAAAGTATAATTGTGGTTTGTTTGTTTTTTTAATTCCCAAAAAGTGACACACTCACATACACACCAGTGCTGATTTCTCCAGTCAATCTACGAGATGCTGTCCTTCCAACAAAGTGGCCATGCATGCAGGCTTGGCCAAGAAACGTTTTAGAGCACTCTGTAGTCCCACAGACCTGATTAGCACTTCATCCAGCCATCTCCATCCACCCTCACTTGTTCTCTGGTTCTCTTCTTATGAAACCCAGCCTTTTATTAGCTTTGGCATTCTGCTTAGTAAATCACGTGGCACTAGAATAGAGGGATAATATGGGACAAGGTAGCAGACTGTACACCTACTCAGCCCAGCCTCTAATGACTCTCCACAGAGTCTGTAAGGAAATGATTTTTAGTGTTATGACGTTGAATGTAATGGGGGATAATGTTTTGCATGGCTGACCTATGGGAGCTCAAATGGTAAGACTGCCTTGGAATAGTGCAGATGAGGAGCACAGCCCAGCGGGGAATCAGAAAAGTGAGCCAATGGACATAAAATTGCAGGAAACTCCTCATATAAAAACTCCATACGATGCACTGGCTACATGTAATGCATTTTATTGTCATCTTCTAAGTCTGTCAGGCCAAACAAGACATCATCTTAGGCCTAATTTGACTCCCAGACCTCGGTCTGGACAGCCCTGATTTAAATTATATGGCCTGTGAATTGCATGGACTGCAGAATTTTCAACCCTCTGTACTTTGAATAGTCTCTCAGAGGGCTGGGTAGTATGGTGCTATATTATGGTAATAAATTACATTGCAGTGCACTGTTCTAAGTATATCATGAGTATCATCAGCATTTCTAGAACATTCAACACTCACTTCTAGATCAACTACATGTATCATAAAAAAGGGAGCATGTAAACAACAACCAAATACATATCACTGCTGGACAAAACCTTGTAACCTTACAGGAGAGTGTAAGTTAATATAACCAGACTTTTTTCCAATTCATTTTGGGCCATTTATTTTGGTTCATTTATCATGAAATTTATACAAAATGAGAGAGAAACAGGCATTTTCGATTATGTTTTATGGACTCATTTACATAGTTTAGTCTTAAAGGCACATTCTAAGGAGAGGTTGCAAAATCTTCATGTAAAGAATAATGACTGTATTCAGTACATAGAACTGCGACTTTTAGGGGAAGGAAATAAAATGTGTGATGGTCTCTTTTAAAATATCACATTTTGTCTGTAAACCTTAGAAAAATGAAATGATCTCAGGCATCGTGAAAACATCTTTAAGTTTCATGATCATTGTGTTTTTGCCATATGGCCACTTTACATTACACTTGTGTAACGATATGAGGTGTGATGAAATGAGGTTTGTCCATGCTGTCAGAAAAGCACAGTAGTGAAGAGTTTTCCCATTGTTCAGTCCATCCTACAGTGTTGTTCCCAGCGGCTATGTAGGAGCAGGGTCAGTTCAGAGTCACCGGCTGCAGCCGGACTCAGCTTTGATTCTCTTATCTGAGTCCTGCGTCCCCTCTCATTTCAAAGCAGCAACAACAAAAAGCTGTTTGAACCTCAGAGAGAGAAGGCGAGAGAGATGGAAAAAGTAGAACCACTGTAGGCTATAAATGCTCCACAGTAACCATCCCTCAGGAGAGCCCTGGACTCTGTCCCAGAGGGATTTTCCCTGGCATAAACTAGATTTCCTTCTCATTCTGTTCCTATTGCTTTGGCCAAAGCCTTGCAGATCATATTACATGAATGAACCTGATTTACAGACGTTCTCTCAGAAGGATGTTGGACCTGAATTGTTGCTGATGTTCATGAGTTTCTATTTTTGCCTACTTTTAACTGAGGTTTCTCTCACTGTCTGCCCATGTCTGTTGTTTTCAACACAGTGATAGTCCACACAATGAGCCCCCCCTAGTGGACGAACCAGCTCCTGACACTGTATCAGAGATCCACAACAGCGATGATGGTGAGTGATCAGATTAATGATGGGAGAAACAAGGCTTTTTGAAGCTATATTCCAAAACAAACAACTCAGAACGTTTTTACTTGTTTTGTATTTAAAAGACTAATATCCTGAAATAAACCTTAATCTTAATTAGTCTAGAACAAAGCTGCCAAAATTTTGCCTATGTGGTCATTTGAGTTGGCCCGCCAGAATGTTGCCTTAACCTCAGTCCTTCACTAAATAAAAGAACAAACATATTTTTGTATGATATATAACTCAGTAACTTCTGGTTTTCCTTTTGAAATTGTATTTTTGAAGTACTTTGGTAACAAAATATAATCTTATACTACTTTCTTTTTTATCACCACAAACTTAGTGATTTGGCCCCCCCAAGACAAACATTTGGGTACTCCAGCCTAGAATATTTAGGCCTTGATGTATAGGTTCAGCAGTAAAGCTTAAGTATAAAATATAAATGTTCTGTGTAAAATTTATTTGTTCATAACATAAAATGTTAATAAATTTAAAACATATTTGTGTTCTCTGTGACCCTTTACTGAATCTGAGTACTTAACTTAAAACTTAAACATGTGAAATAAAGCAAACTTACCCATTTTCTGTTGCATACATATGTATAATGTATAAGGTTTCTGTTGCATGGCTATTGACATTTGAACCAAATATTTGTGCAGAATTTTGCCATCTTTTCTGCAGACATCCTCATACATGCATTGTTACTGAAAATGCTCTGTCGCGCTCCAGTCTGTCCAGTAATCTGCACGGCTACTGCAACCCCAGCCTGTTGATGAGGTGTATGTGCTCTAACCTGCCTGGCTTCCTCAGCAGTAACCCTTCCTTCTCCTTGTCTCCTCCTTTTTCCCTGCCCTCTTCCTGTCTCCTTCTCTTATCCTGTCCTGTCTTCCGTAATTTTCTGCTCCTTCTCCAAATGCATTTCTGGACTCTGAAACAAAGGCTCCTTGAACGTTTCAGAGTCAGACCCCATCGAGGCCATAGCCCGCTTTGACTATTCAGGCCGCACCAACCGTGAGCTGTCTTTTAAGAAAGGCGCCTCCCTGCTGCTGTACCACCGCGCCTCCGACGACTGGTGGGAGGGTCGGCACAACGGCGCTGATGGCCTGGTTCCCCACCAGTACATAGTCGTTCAGGACACGTAAGAGCTCTGGTTCAATCTGTTTCAACAGGACTGTGAGTTTGGTGGAGTTTTGATTAACACTTGTTTAAAGGAGGTTACAGTGTAGAGACAAGTGATGATCATATTAGTCAATGATGGAATCTGTAATTACAGATCCAACCACAGTTACATTTATTAAGCTGTTTTAATATGTTGTTGTGAATGGACTCAGTAGTGTGATTGTAGCATTTATATTAGGGCTGTCAAACAATTCAAATAATTAATCCCATTAATTTGTGTTCATGGCAGCTGTGGCTGCACGTTCCAATTACTGCATATATCATATATACACAGATCAGTGGATGACTCCTTCATGATTGTGGCCCTCTTGCTCCTGCGCTCATACAGCTTGTGTATTCTTGTTATAATGGAGCTCTTAAGGGGAAATGTAGCTTTCCACTTTAACATTACTTTTGTTAGTTTGCTGCTCATTGATTTAGCCATAGGTTATGTGATCACTGTGATCACTGTCCAGCATAGTTTGCCAAAGTTGTTCCTCTAAAAGCCATTAAAAAGTTCTGTGTGAACAAGCAGGCTACAGTCATAAGTTCTATCATAGCAACACGCCGCGTGTAAGCATGTGGGCTTCAGTCTGGACTACTATGAATGGTTCAAACAGTCCAACTAGGAAATGTAATGAATGAATAATTCGCTTAATAATCCATCATGTAAACATTATTTAACTTAGACAACCCTAATATATTATCACTGTCAGAACAAAACTTCATATCTCCAAAATGGTAACTCTACTGGAGATGGGAAAACATTCTTAACTTATTATGGAAGTTAATGTAAACAGGCTAGTAAAAAGTATTTTTGGACCATTTCTATTGGTCTGTTCATTATGAAATTTTGAAAATGTTTTTAAATAATAAAAAAAAGACAATACAAGGTTTTTTCATGGGTGTGGTGATGTGTTGAATGTAACCTATTAATATTTTTGTTTTTTTATTTTTCTAGTGTGTTAAACTCAAACGCAAATAAATAGAAATTGAGTTTGCTCCATGTAGAGGATGTGGTAACAACCTGTAATTTGAAACCTTTTCAGACGACTGTACAAAACAAATGTACATAGTTACATATTGTTGGCATACTTTCCTTAAGTAGTGCATCATTGCTATGACTATTTTGAATGTAGCTGTGTCTGTGCCTCAGGGCGGATGGTTACACAGGCAGAGGCAGCCCCAAAGCTGACCTGGATGGATCCCATGAGAACATGGAGGAGAAAGTATCCACCAGAGGCAGCGCCAGCTCTCCCACTGGAGGCCATGTGGCAGACATCTACCTAGCCAACCTCAACAAGTAAGAGCCTCCTGTATACTGTATGGCTGTGGAGAAACTACTTTGTATTTTCAAAACATCATTGCTAGTGCTTTACGAGAAAATAACATGCTGCACAATGTGACATCTTATGAGTGGGATATATTACAGTTCATTAAAATACTCAATATATTAAAAGCACATGGGCTAAGATCAGGCTGTTTTTAATTTTTCCAAAATTATTTATTTGTTAGATTTGTTAGCTTTTTTAATCTCTGCCTGTTCATTTTGAAGTTATTAGGAGTGTTTCAGCTCAGGGTGCTTTTTTGACAATGCACAATACAGGGCAGCCAATCAGAATGGAGCTCATTTAGCCTACATATATCTTGTGTTTTAAAGACACTGTAACAAAACTGTTGTTGGAAAGTGGTCATGTAAACATTAATAATGATTGCACTTAAACATAACTGAACCAAAGGTGAAAGGATAAAATGCAAGAAAAATGAAAAAAACCTGCCTTTTAAATTGTCAAAACAAATCAAAGCTCTTTCAGAAATGAGATATCAAAATTTCGAAGGGCTAATGCTGTGATACTGATTAGCAAACAGTATGTTGTGTATATTGTTTGCTAATCAAACCCCATTCGTTAACTGAAAACGAAAACCTGAGGAAAGCAGAAAAAGACAATGCAGTATTTAAGTTCCTAATGAAAGCTGCTGTATCCTGTTGTCTTGTCGTTTGTGAGTTATGGTGTGTATCTAAACTGTGGGAGTGAATCTGTGTGAAAGATTCTGCAGCAGTGCAACTATTTGTATTCTCATGTCTGCCTACTCTCTTCTTTCTCACGCTGACTGTAACAGGATGAGGAAGCGTCCAGAGGCAACTGGTATTCGTAGAACATTCCGACCAGTGGAGCCCCCTAGCGAGGCCTCGTCTGGGGCTGTGGGGGGTCTGAGGGCCACCTCCATGCCCACAGCTGGGGTTCCCAAAGAGGGCTCGGACAAGCGGCCAGTGAGCGCTCACAGCGTCCTTAACTCCATCACTCGCCACTCCTCCCTCAAGGCCAAGGTAGATAGCCCCCAGTTCCGCAAGGCTGCCCCCGCTGGACGCTCCAAAAGCTTCAGCAACCACCGGCCACTGGACCCTGAGGTCATCGCCCAGGTAGAGCATAGCTCACAGGTAATCATCCAGTGACTTCCATGAACTCCATTCAGTAGAGATCAGTTCAGTGCAAGTGAAGAGCACTATGTTTCGTAGGCTTTGACGACTTGACGATATTGTCACAATGTTATTTTTGCAAGATGATGTGATCTGCGACTTTGCTGCTTAATTGTGTTCACATGGTGCGAAAGAAGCTACTAATGAGCCAGACGCCAACACAATGAATCATTCATTACTGGAGTGTACATATAAATGTGAGAGTTGGAAGGAATTTACAAATACAGGATTCACTGCTAAGGAAAAAGTTAGCTCTCACACAGTGGAGAAAGTTTTTTGAAAGATACACATTTGACCATCTGCAGGCACTGCAGGAAACTCACTGTGTGTCCAGATTGTAGCTTTTTAAAGGAACCATATTAGACTTGCAGCCTTTTTTAATGACTGCCTCTCCTTCAGATATCAACACTGACCATCTGCCAGCATATTAAAAAAACACTTGTGGTTCATTAGTTTGTAATAATGCATTTAACATTATGAAAGGTTTCGAGAGCAGTAAGAGTAGCATTAAAAAGCAGAAAGAAAACTGTATGTCCTCTACAACTTGTACAAAACAGCAAAAAAAAAAGGGAGCTCATATCACACCCGTTCTGGAAGAGCTGAACTGACTGCCGGTATCTTTTAGGGTAGATTTTAAAGTTTTTTACTAGTTTTTAAGACTCTAAATGACTTTAAAGCACCTGCATATCTTACAGAAATACAGAAAATGTGGAGAGCTTTTCGTCATGATGCTTCTAAATTTCGGAACTCGGTTTCACCTTTTATTAGACAGTCAAACTTAGCACACTTTTAAGAAACATTTGAAAGCGTCTCTTTATTGTTTAATTAAAATTCTACCTCTCTTTTTGTATTATTTTTATTTTGTCATTTTTGATTACCTTTTTCCTTTATATTGCTGTTACCGAACAGTAACTATAATAGAATAAAATAAAACTTTATCTACTGTTAAACTTTATCACCTGTCTGTGAACCACTTTGAGCTACCTATTATTATTATTACTGTTATTATTATTATTATTATTATTAATAGCATTAATTGCAGTAATAACCTTACTCTGACCAGCTTTTTAACTCTACACTTATTTTAAAAGCATTGACTGACAAGAAGTCTCAACATTGCACCATCAGCATTTGTAGGAATGGAGTAAAGCCTATATTTGGTCATATCTTGCCAAGTTGCTTTGGTCAGTTGGGACCTTTACATGGACATTATTTTTAGTCTTTTTAAGTTCAGGAAGTCATATTTGTGGATGGATACATGAGGAGTTTCACAAAGCATTCTGGACCAAAGAAACTGGCAGAACCTTCTAGGTTTTCATACAGCAGTTAGACCACATGAAAACTTTGCAGAAGGTATAAAGCTTGGAATCTGGGTAGTATCTGCTAATGCTAGACTACTGTGGTAACATTTACCACAGACATTCACAGCATTTGTGAATTAGAATTAATTCAGGAGTCTGGATTAATGCAGAAAGTGGGGCTTGTGCTGGATTTAAAGTCTTATTTATCACTGAAGTCTAAAAATGGCTTAAAAAAGGCTAATCCTCTTACCCCCCACACCCTAGTCTGCATCCATCAACTGCAGCAAGGACTCTTTCATCTTAAATGATTAGAGTGAGGGGGCTTGTCCAGTCTTATCCAGTAGACGAGGCTCAAAACTTCAGCCAGGGCTTCACTGGTGTTCGCTTCAACAGAAGCTCAGGCAGCTATGATGTTTGGGTAATAAACTAGAAGTACAACTCAAATCCTCACTGCTCTTTTTTGAGTTTACACAAAAGACATAACAAACTGTCATTGCCAGTCACGATGGACTTGGCTTTCTCAGAGGTGGAAAATGTGCATGATTCTCATTGCACTAGACTTGTGGTCAGCTCTGCTAGCATATATAGTTCATTGCCATCTCCCCCTGTGCTATCTTCCTCTTGAGAAGTGCTGAGATGGACCCCAGCTCCATCCACTAAAGTGCCACATTTGAAGAGTAATTTCACGGCCGGTTGGAGGTGCAGGATTGATCCGGCTCGGAGTAGCAATTCATTTGGAGTGGCCTCCTGGTGGATGGAGCTTGGGGAGATGTCTGCTTACTAGAGCAGATATTTTATATGAGATCCTCTATGTAGACTCTTCAGACAGCAGGCTGCTGGAGCTAATGGACTCTAGGACTGGCTATAAAGGCTAGTGTATAGGGAGTCCCTCTGAAAACACACCACGTATATGATATTGCCTAAAGGTCACAAATAAAAGCTACAGTCTTGCTAAGGTCTTTTGAGGACTGGGAAGACAACAAAGGTTGGAATTTTAAAAGCGATAGTAGAAAGAAAATTAACGTTTTCACAAGTTTCTCTGTATGTAGTCAGTTCACCTTATGTAGACAATCAACAAAGATATGTTTGTTTCTGTAGTTTTGCAATCGACCTACAAAGCTAATAAGTAGCTTACAAAGAATTGACAAATTACTTGAAGCTACAAAGTTAATAAGTTGCTAACTATTATTACATAGCTTAAAAATAATCGAAGCTCCAGTCGTAGCTCCAGTATGAAATATCAGCCATCTTTAGGCACCAAATATGTATTGGCTGATTAATTACATTTGCATTAAAGAGAAAATTGTGTACATTTGTCTGTGAGGTCCTTATGTACTTAGGTAAGGATTCAGTACAGTCAACTCTCTCTCTCTCTCTCTCTCTCTCTCTCTCACTCACTCTCTCTCTCTCTCTCTCTCTCTCTCAGGACATCGAGGCAACCATGAGCACGGCTCTGAGTGAGCTGCAAGAGCTGGAGAGGCAAAGCAGTGTGAAGCATGCTCCCGATGTGGTGCTGGACACTCTGGAACAGCTGAAGAGCGGTGGCGCCTCTGAGCCGTCCAGCCCACTTCACTCACGCCTGCTGCGTGAGGCCGACTCGCCCCAGCACCCCCTGCAGCGAAGCTCCAGCTCGGCCAGCGACGTGCCCTCTACCTTCCGACCTGGGAAGAGCCCTGCATCCAAGAGCCCCCTACCCTCTGCCTCTGGGGCCCCGGGCCTCTCCTCCTCCACCTCAACCTTCCGAGACAGCCGGCCTCCAGCCACCAGGCCCAAACCTGTGGTCTTCCCCAAGAGCGGCTCAGCTGGCGGCAGCCCCGCCATGGGCTCCCCCACCACCACCATTCCTCCAACCCCTCCACCCCCTCCGCCTCCCACCGACAAATCCTGCCCTGCTTGAGCATCCACAAATGGGCTTTGCCAAAAAAGATCCTCCATTGGGTCATCAAACAGCCCATGTTTAATAACAATTCTAGAGTGCTCAATGGAGGGATTTATTACTGAGCTGTTTTTACTGGACTGATTCATTATGAACAGCATAAAACCTGACAGACTCACACTGATAATGGAGTGTTTGAGTGTGTGGGTGTGAGCGAGTGTTTGCGTGAATGCTTTGTGTGTGGTCTCCATACACACGCCGAAAGCCTGGAGTGATTTTTTTTTTTCAGCACTGTTGAAACCCAAGAATTGAATTCCGGCTGGGACCCCCTTTGTAATCTTGGTTTGATGGGACTGATGTGTTTTCTTTTTTTAATGGGGAGTGGAACAGATTGCTTTGGAGAAACAATAGCTGTGAATAACAACTCTCTTTCTCTCTCTACTCAAGGACATTCTCTCACAACTCTCTCTCTCTCCAGAGAGCTGGACTGTTTAAGTATGCCACGAGGGAAGTAGTGAACTTTAACCTGGGTCATTCCACTATGAAACCCCATAGGATTGCAGTGGAAAATGTAACTGATGTGTATTTATATGCAGCTTCTTGATGAAGTACTGACATTGTGTCCACGTTGTCATCAGTTTAAGGGATACTGACTTGTACCCTCTTCACATATTGTTCTGGGAAGTACTTGTGCTCTTAACCGTCTCTCAGTACTGTCAAAAACCCCCATTCTTCTCTATAGGAATGTCAGCATAGCTACCACTTTCTCTTGATCCGAAATATACATGTCGGTATACTTACTTAATACTGCTACGCAATATATTTTCTTGGTCACTACTCACCAGTTACAAAATATTAGTCTTGCTTGTTCACAACTAACCATTTATCAACCTTCACAACCACAGGGAGCTCCTGGTTTTTCATGTAGCTTGTGCTACCAGCAAAGAATCTTTCCTCTTTGTGTGATTCTGCCAGCTTCCACTCTGTACTGTACAGCAAACCCTGCAGAAAACGTAAGCAAATCACAGGTTAACTTGCGTGATGCACATAGTAAAGCTATGCTGGCCCTCATACCCTTCCATTCCTACAGCAAATTCAAGCACTTCGCAATAGCCTGTCAACTGTTTATATTCACCAACAATTACTTGTCGGTTTAAAAAAAAAAATCAGCAAAAAGAGGGTCTTTTTTGTATACGTGAAATAAGATTTAAGATCTGAATTACAACTGGAACAAAAAGAAATTGCTAAAGTGAGGAATGTCTTGTGAATTTGTCAAACCATTTGATTCATTGTTTTAAGACTGAAGCACAAAATGGTTATGCCTCCCTCTTTCTTATTTACAGTTCTTGTAGGCCCTTTTTTCGGCCTTGAGTGTGTATCATGGTAACTGTGTATCTGTAAGTATGTTTGTATGTATGTATAGTCTTAACAGCCTAATGCAGGCAAATAAGTCAAGCTTTATAAGTCAGATAGGGAAAATTTCAGTCTCCTCAGAGGATTTGACTTCACGAAGAGGGATGCATGCAAAACGCCAGCCGTTTTCCTCACTATATCTGTTGTTTTCTATGAATGGGACCAGCCAAAGGACCTGCAGGTGAGCAAGCTCAAGGGAAATCGGATGGAATTCAAGATTGTAATTATGGACCTTCTCAGAGTCGGTGCTGATTTAGAATCGTTTTTCACACAGTGAAAAAATTTTTTTTGTACAGGTAGCAACTTAGATCCTACCTCAGCATCTGTATTCTGGGAGATTACACTCACTGGCCACTTTATTAGAAACCACTACCTTGTGGGTGTACACCTGATAGACTTGTGCAGTGCCACTACCATGTCAGTGTCACTGCCGCATTAAGACTGGTCCATCAAATAATATCTGGTCAAGAGCTGTCCTCTGCTCTGAAAATGACCAATTATGAATGGAGTACTTCTCAAGACGGTCCACGTTTTTGCTCCCACCTAACTTGCAACAAATAGGGATAGAGCTTCTGGTGGTCCCTGAGATCTAGTTTGAGAGCCACTGTAGTAGAGAATGACTGACCAGTTTTGTATGATGAACTGGACCTATAGCGGTGGAGCTTTCAGTGGCCAGTGAGTGTAAATACAAGGTAGGTGTTCCTAGCAGTTCCCAGGCTCTTGATGAAGGCCTGAACATGTTCAGATTGGAGACTTTCAGAGGCAATAACCCATGACTGTTCTACTTCACCTGCAAGTTCTGCAGCAGAACCCCATTGTCTTCCACAGTGGGCTCACTCCCAGCTATCTAACCTGCTTTTCTCTTTCATCATGCCAGAGAATTGCCATGGAATGGACAGCTCTAGTTACTCCAGTATCTGACAATCGAAAGCATTCTGGTCTCTTCGACGTCCGTCTACAAGCTGAGCCTCCTTCTCATTCTGTACGGTCCGCTTATGCCTTCTAAGGGAATTAGGAGTGTATGCTATTTTCAGAGAGCCCTTAACTGTCTGTGATTTCAGAACACACAAGGATGAGCTGGTCAGAGAAAATTGCACGTCTGTGCTTTGATGTGGTAGACTAGAGCGAAAATAACCTGGGGTGTGTCTAGGTCAGGGGAAGAAAAACAAGAGCTGGCTCACTATTTTCACCAAGCAAACAAGGCCTGTCATTAAAAGCCTTAATGGCATGGATAATGGTGAACACTGGGAAACCCTTTATTGATATCCAACCTAAAAGACCAAGAAAGAACGAGCAGCTTACCGAAGCGTTTTTAAACGTCTGTTTGAGGAAAATAGTTTTCACGTTACTTTTCATGAAATCTACAATGTGTTGTGTTGCAATTCTCGAACGTCTTAACAGGTGGTTATTTTTTATTCCCGTGAGCTATGATCGGACGTTTTTGTGATGTTCCTAATACCTCATAAGGCAACTGGAAACTGAGTTGTGTTGGGGGAGATTTTATGTTTTTTTTAAAAAAAGGCATTAACATGCATAATGTGTCATTAACTCATGGAAAGTGCTTGGTGGTGTTCTGTTTTAAAGTGTGACGTCCTTACTATGCTGTTGGCCGAAGCCTCAGTTTACACTTAATCGTTTATTTTTCCTTCTGTCTGTAATTTTAAAATCAATCATTATTATGCACTTGAATTTGCATTGTATGTTTGTGAACAGACTGAGTGAGGATTTTTTTTTTTTTTTAAATCATAACTATTGTTAAATATGTATTTCCTGTCCATTTTAAAACAAAACAAGACTGTAAAATGAATTGTCTTGTCAGATATATTTATAGTTGTCCACTCGAGTATCTGTTATCAGAGGAACCTGTGTTCAGATGTACTTTGTATATACAATGGTGTACATTACAGAGGTACATTCTTTTTCTTTGTTTTTCCTCTTTTTTTGGGTACAAGATTGTACAGTAATAGCAATAGTAGTTTACTCTCAAATACACCTTATATAATTCCATGTGTAGTTCTTGTAGTAAACATTCTTTTTTTTAATAAACCGCTTGCTATACAAGTGCTTGGTTTCATTTTTGGAATGTGTGAATGTAAATGAATGTTACATAAAGCTTTACATGAACATTGAACGTTAAATATAAACACACACCCAGCACTAGTCTACTGACAGGCCAAATATGTATAGGCAGTTGCTTAAAATGTGCTTGGTATGATGTATTATATGAATAAATGAGGTATGTAATTTACATAGAACCAGGTACTATTAAAATAATGATGTAATTTCTGCATAATTTGCATTATAAAAATCGTTCTCTGTCAGCAGTGATCTTTTACAGAATGACCGTGCCTTCGGTCCCCAGGGCATGAGTGGTTACTCTATGATTTTTGGGGGGCATGAGAAACATCTTAACTCTGCCAGGAGTCAAATCACAACCCGACTGAAGACCTCTTGAGATATTCAAGAGATAATCCAGAGCAGCCAATGAGACCACCAGCAAAATAAAGTGATGGAAGTTCTTCTGGACAAATGTTGCTGGCAAAAATTGTCTGGAGATATCTGTGCAAACAGAAATTGCATCTTTTATTAAGTGTTTCCATATCAATGATTTATCTTTGCATGTTATTTAGCAAGAAAATTAGAGGTGAGAAATGTTTAACTAATTACTGTCCATACCTGAACTTTTACATTTTCAGTTTCAATTCATTTCCAAAAAAATATCTCCAAAACAGTAACTTTGCTAGACAAGACATTTCAAGTATTTTTGGAGTTAATAATAAAAAAAAGACCTGTTTTTTTTTCTTTTAAAAGATATGTTGTCTGCACTTGCCTATTGGCTATGCACACATCTTAGAAAAGTCAAACAATTTGCCTAAAAAAGTTTATCAATTATCACATTAAATTTGGCTTTTGGTCACATGGGACTACTGATGTCTTATTACTGTAAAAAAAAAATGTCTTCTCCATAGGAATGTCAGCACAGATATTTGCTCCTACCAATTTCTCTTGAACTGTGATATAAAAGTCAATATGCTTACTTATATTTGATTGTGAATAAAAGTATGAAAAATACATGGATAAAATACTCAAATGGGTACTGTTAGGTGATCATCCAAGCTATTACTAAACTAAATTTAATTACTTTAGACCTATCAGAACAAGTTCTTTGGCATTTTTTCCTTTTCATAGTAAATTTAAATGCTGGACATGAGTGGGTTGATAATGTCAGCGCATGACCACTAGATGGCGACAAAATTCAAAGGCAAAACTAGTGTCCAATAGCGATGCACGAGTTTTCTGAAGTCGACTTAGACTCTCGATTCCTGCCGCTGGTATCGATGGAGTCGAGTCTGGACTCCACTTAATTTTAACCGGACAGCGCCAGAGCTGATGATAAAGGGATGCAGCAGAGACCAAACCATCCAAAACATTTACCCAACTTTTGAGTGGCTATTATATTGCTGTTCTTTGAAAAAGAACCATTTTCAAATTCTTTTTCAATTTTTTGAAAAGGAACCAGTTGGTTGTTATCCTTTTCCAGCTTCTTATTCAACTTTTCTAGTCCACCTTAAGAGATACAGCAGTTACCTTAACGGTGCGCCACGCGGCTCAGCCAATCAGATTTTAGGACCGGAACTATCCGATTTAAAGAATGATTTAGGCAGCATTAACGTAAGAGCACATTATTCCATATCGTACTTCGGCACTTTTCGCGTTTCAGTAGATATTGCGGAAATACCCGAAGTCATATAGGACACAGTGATTGGTTGGACTCTGTAAAATCTGCCTAGCAACCAAACTGCATTTTGATTGGTCATATTTGGGCCAATACGTTAGCAACCAAACTGCATTCTGATTGGTCGTATTTGGGCCAATACTTTTGAACAAAAATAAAAAAAAAAAACGTCCTTGTGTCATCAGTTTGTGCCGTCAGTGTTCCAGTAACAACCACTTCCATAGAAGAAGTTGTCCCTGCAGTGTTTTCCTGCATCGAATAATAAACGTTTTTAAACGTAACTGCTTAAAATGACCATTAACTGATCATACTTTTAAAAAAAATGAATAGATATAAATAATGTGTACGATGAATGAGGCTACCACAGTAACAAAGAAGCCCAGTAAAGCCAGGCAGTGGTGTGAAGGAGTCTGCTGAGGGAACTTAGCTGACGTCATAAACTTAGATTAACAACTCAGTGTTAAACATGCTGTATTTAATGGTGCTAATTCACTGTTTAATATTTGTAAGAGTGTTAAATAGGATGTAAAAACGTGGTAAAATACACTTCAACTGGCCGTGAGTGTTCCTCACCCCATTCACGTTCACATCCCACTGTTTCCCCACCCACCATTTTCATGTAACGTTAGTGCTGGGGGATTTATTTATGTGTTTGCTTGTTTGTTTGTTTGCGCATAGAATCAACATTAAGGCATTACAAAGCATACGGTGACGATGATCAGTGGCTCGCTGGGGTCTTCAAAAAGCGGGGAAGTGGTTTTATATAAAAGGGAAAATTTGCAGTTTGAGGAGTGCTGAAGTGTGAGGAGTACTGAAGTGTGTTCATTCATTTGCATTAAAAACCTAATACTGCTCGTATTTGTTGATCGCTGCACCTGTTACCATGGTGACGAATGTGGGCGGGGCGTTCGGGCGGCCGTGACGTCACAATCGCGGCGGCTATAAAAAGTGAGCGCTGACTGTAAATTCTTCACTCACGTTTGTGTCGATCTGCGGTGCGGGCGTAAGAATGGACGCTGAACCCGAACCAAGAACGGTAAGTCAGAAACGAAACTTGGGGGAATCCAGGATTTGTACATTTATCCTATAAGTCATGTGTTGAAAAAATACTTCGACATTTCTAAATCAAACGCCCCATACAGAAATCTGATATATGGCCATATATACACACATATCAGACAAAAGTAGGCATATTTCCAAAATAGAGGTACATATATTTGTGTACATACATATAAATATCAAATAATGGACATATATGCATAATATATTGATCATACATATATTCCCGATGGTTAATTACATCCCAGTACAATCATAATTATTTTTTTTTCTTTTAAATATTAATTTCATTTAGTGTGTCAGGGAACAATATTTTCATTTATTTCATGTTTTAATGATTTTATTGCATAACTTACAATGTGCATGTATTCAAGTTTGGTAATGTAGCTATTATACTAACTTTCACTTCTTTAGGAAGGATGTGGAAGAAATAAAGCAGTAGCATAAACACCTTATTGTATTTATTATATTATATAAACCGTACTATATATCTTGAAGCATAGAAGGTGTAATATACGCTTTCCATATATGAATGTTTTCTATCATATATTGTGTTACACATACATGTATGTATATGTTGATATATATGTCCCATATTTGAAAATGGCCAGTTAAATTTGCATATACATCATGTCAAATATAAGTCCATATTCTCATATATTTTACCCATATATTTCCCTGTATCAGAGAGAGCGCAAAGTTGTTGAGGAGAGTGGAACGCTACCACCTCTCTCCGAACACCTTCAGGTATGTGGATGTACTTTATGCTTCTATTAAAATTATTTTATAAATATATGTATATATATGGGTCATTCTCCATTTTGAGTGGTCACAAAGGTTGCAGGGCTTAAAAAGATGCTTAAAATATGATTTTGGTGTTATGTGCTTTAACGGCTGATTAATTAAAATTTTGTCAATGTATATGTATATGAATACATGTGGTGAATTCTCTTATATTCATCTGGTAACACTTTTTTTTGGCTATATTCTGTTTAGGCTCCTGATGCGGCTGTACAGTCTTCCAGCTTTCTGCCTCCAAAGACCCCGGAAAAGACCCTTGACGCTCTGTTCAGTGCTCGGCTTTTGGGAAATGAAACTCCGGAGCCTGAGCATGAACAGGTGTCCTCAGAGGATGAGGAGAAAACTATGTGTGGGGATCCTAATGACTTCAAGATCCTCGCATTCTTCAAGAAGACAGCTGAGGAGCTGGTCAGATGGCTGGAGTCTGCATTTTGTGTTCGAGTCCCCATGTTTGCCCTTTATGAGCATCTGGTGGCTCATTTGATGGAGGAAGTGGAGATTCTGGCCTGGATAAAAGTTACCTTAGAGGCACCTGATGGGCAGCTCTTCCCTGACGAGATCGATGCCATCTCTTATATTGTCAGTGAAGTGTATGAAGATCTTTTGAAAAAGATTTGGGTACTGGAAATAACTTGTGTCAACCAGGGGACCATCTGTTACATCACTGAAACCGCCCTGAACGCATTTGTTGACTACACCTTGGCCTGCTGTAAAGCAGCAAGAATGTCCCCACACACTGACGCCCTTGAGGAAAGATCACAGGGGGAGCCTGAGGTGCAAGAGGTCTGCAGCACCGTCCTCAGTCAATCCATCAGAGTTCCATCAGAGTTCGAGGAACAGATCCGAGAACTTGGTGGATCTCCTGATGCGACTGATGTGAGTGATGACGAGTGCTCTGAGATCCTCACCGTCTTCCAAACCTACAGGTACAGCCTCATGAAAAGACCCATCAGGAATCTAATGAAAGGTACAGAATCTCCTCTGGAAGCTTGGCCTGATTCGTCGAGCTCCATCCCTGCTGTTCAGGTAAACAGACTGAATTTTGTACTGATTCTGTATTTCCTCTTAAAGTAATGCTCAGTCTCGTATGTTGTTTTACTGACTTAATGCAGTGTGTCTTCTAGGTAACTGAAACCTCTGAGGACTCTGAGGTGGAGAATAATGAAGACCTGGAGGTTCCTGCCTGCCCTGATGGTGAGTCACTCAGTTCCTCTTGAGATTTCATGATGGTCTTTGTCCAAAGTCTCCCAGTGCTCTGAACTGATGTTCTCCTCATTCTCTCTCTGTCTGTAGGTACCACAGATTCCACCACAACCAGAACAAAGAAGAAGTGGAAGAAGCTTCGTACTCGTATCTCCAGCTTCCTGAGACGAGTCTTCTGCTTCGGATGCCTCCCATTTCGGCGCGTGGTACCACTCTGAAACTCCTGAGTCTCCGTCCTCTTTTCATTTTCACCAATTAAAAAGCATAAACCGCATTAACTTTGTGCCCTAAAGTATTTTTGAATGTGTCGTGTTCTGAAAATAAACCCCAGAGTCAGTGCTGAGGTGAAGCCTAGTCTCACATCCCCGTCCAGATTTCACTTCCAAAGGATCCTTGGGCAGAGTTAGAAAGGTAACACATTTAGATTATTATACAAGCCAGAACAGTTAACTGTAAAACTTACTTATTTTAATTCAGTTGTTTGCTAGCACTGTTGCGTTTATGTATGAATATATTTAAGTTCATAAAAAGTTAGGCACATACAGATCTACCTATACCTTTTTAAGGTTCCTCCCAGAGTTGTTGATTGATGGCGCTGATATGAGTGATTCATAAAATAACACTGTGACCAGAAATGAAAAGAAGTAACCTCAGGACAGAACTATGTGATTAGATTCCACATCGGTTCTACCTCATAAGCGACATAAGCAGCTGCTTATGCCCCTGTGGCAACCTGGGGGCCCCCTAACAACTTCTGTGTTACTGCTTTACTTTTATGTTGTCTAAAATACTTGAGTGAGGGGGAAAAAAATAATGTCTCAAAACCAAAAGTACCCATCATAAATAGACTGTGATTAATCCAAGTTTAGAGACTCGGACTGATATTAATCCAGGTTTAGAGACTTGGACTGTGATTAATCTAGGTTTAGGTACTCAGATTGGACAAAACAAAGGATTTAAATATTCTTCATTTTCTTGTTGATGTATGTTCAAATTTTCACGTAAAGTGGTGTGATGATTTTTTGAAAAAACTGCAGCGTGAAGTTTGAGTTTTACATTGCGTTTACATCACGGCTTCTTCTGTGAGTTTATTTGCCGGTTGCAGAGCAGAAATCTGATTACTGTCTGACTCATGTAGACCTGGCGTTTCCCCATTATTTGATTACCCAAGTGCATGTAAACGCATTGATCAGATTACTGACAAAATCTGATTTTCTGCAGTTATCGTATTATTACATGCATGTAAACGCACACTTTATGAAGCAGGGCATGTCAAATGGATGACATTTCTGTTCACTAACAGCATATTTTAGCCATAATTTTTAAAAATATATAGATGTCAGCCTCAATCCCAAAACACAGTCTGTACTGTTTCACATGGTGGTTACATCATATAAATAAAGAGGATAGTAGAGCGCGAGATCATGACTGCTCAAGTTCTCCTCACAGCTTGCTGCTCTCTGTGAGAGTAAAATATTTTAATTCATGACTGAATATTAAAAAAATGTATGTCTAAATGATACACAGCACCGTCTTAAAAGAGAATGTTCATTTTTTAAAGCGGTTCCTGATTTACTGTCACGTTACAGTGGTAAAATCCCCGCTCTAGCTAACACTTTATATTAGCTAAATGCTAACTAGCGAAAATGAGCCATTTATCAGTGATGTATTGAGCTGAGAGACGGGACAGCTCTTGAGAGAACACACACAGAGAAAGAAAAATATTCATCTGTGCTTCTTCCACAAAAACTGGTTGAAGGCACAAGCTTGATTTCTTGCTTTTATTTTTCAGAGCACCCAAAGAGAGAGGAGATCCCATCGTGAAGTGATCCAGTCTTCTGGGGTTTACTCACAGTTTGAGTGTGTGACTGTTTTTACATGGCTGAAAAATCTTTTATGAAGCATTTTATCTTGTTGTTCAATAAATCTGACTAAAGAAAGTAATGTAGAGTGGTATTCGGGAGAAAATGTACACAGGACAAAACGTATCGGGTTCTGAACATTTTTATTTAACACAGGGTGAGATAGAAAACCCTATTCATTCTGGCCATGGAGAAATGGAGTTTAGACCCGGAGTTCCTAATACGGGCATAAGAACATGGCGCCGACTACAAAATGACAACACGACTACAGTGGTTTATACGACTGCAGCACCACTTAAGGTGGAAAAGAAAAAGAATCTGGCAAATAAGGATATGTTGACCAGATTTCTAAAGTGAAGGCCAGGGACATTTGCAGTTCAGCGGTCAATATATCATTAAAATATCCAATGTTTTTATGTATGTATAAAAAAGGGGGACAGTTCCGGTGCCATGTATTTTGACCATTAACGTTACTCTGAGCCGCATGTATGGAAATGAATGAGTTGGAAAGACGTTTGATATTGTGGACTCACGTGTCACAAGCTTTGAGCTTTACACTGAGGTATTTTCTAGAACTGGGAGAGCAAGTAGTACAAGTGGTCAGCAGATGGCAGCAGCCAGCTCCCTCTGTTGGCCAAAACAAGTACAACGTGAAATGTCTGCCTGTCTGTTCTACTGCTGCCAAGCCTTTCTTAGGACTTTCTGATGGACATTTCCGTGGACAGCTCCAGCTGGGGACAGGCCACCAAAAACAGAGACATCTAGTCACCTTGGTTTCTAACCACTGTTTATTGCACCCCCACTACGGAGCCCTACTGTATAAGTAATAATAATGTGTGGTCACGACTTAGTGAAGCATGGAAACGTGATAAATAAGTTCCGGCCACGACTTACTAAGGCGTGGGAACGAGATAATAGCTTTGACCACAGCAAGGCATGATCTTGTTCCCATGCCCTACCTAATGCGTGGCTACAACTTATCTAATTCCCACACCTTACTAAGTCATGGCCACGCATTATTTTTATTTATACGGTATGCCACCAGCAGGGCTCCGTACAACCCAAATCATAAAGACAATGAAGAGTTGCAGTACAGACCGAATCGAAAACGCTTTTTGAGTAGATTCGTGCTCAGCAGCTTGCGAACAGCGCTGGCATTGTTAATTAAACCAACTCCTGCTGCTCAAACTCAGACTCCTTCCTGCTTTACACGTCTCTTAAGCCAATTACGATGAAAAAAAACGAACTCTGAGCATTTCGACTCTTAGAGTCCTTGGCCAAGGGTCGACTCCGTCTCCCAGACGTGTTGGAGCTGAAGAATCGATTCTTTTGGAATCGACTCCCTGTCACTATAGAGTACAACGCTGCCAGTCAATGTGCTATAAAAAGCACATGAAGGATATTTTTCCTTTTATAACACGAATAATTTGTCGGTTTTCTTCTGGGTTCCTTTATTCCGACATTGTCTCACACTGAGTAAGACGTAACTGTATCTTTGACGTCGAAACGCATACCTCTATCACAACGAGGAAGTTGCTGCCTCTCAAACTGAAACCAGCCCAGTCTTGTGTGTGTGTATGTGTGTGTACTGTCCTTTGCTTTGAGAGTGTCGCCAGCCTACATGGAGAAGCTGCTCCTCGTTTCTGTCGCGGGCTCCCCTGAGGGAACATATCTCCACATCATACTGGCTTAAAGTACAATGGTTTGTTTCTTTCCTTTCGCTTCTTAGTGTCAGTCTCGCGTGTAGGTCACAGCTGGTGGGTAAATGGGGGAAGTTGAAAAAGATGTGTAACATATTAGCTAGCACCTCACACTAGAAGTGCTTAAAACTGCCTGGAAGTGTAGAGTTTCTCGCTATTTTTACCACACGTAGAAGAACATGACAGAGAACCAGTCATACTTGAAGTAAATATGAGTAAAAGGGGTGTCCTGCTTTAACCTGTTAGTAAAACTCTTTGTCAGAGCTGAGCATTGTTTACTTTTCACAGGTCATGGGATGAAGTTCTCCGTTTCCTCTGAATAGTGGATAGTGAATGAACGGAGAGCTACAGTGTCACTGAGTCATAAGTTAAAGGTACAGTGAGATTGCTACCAGTTTTGTGATTACTGCAGCATAAAGTATTTGGTTGAAGTGTCTTGAAGGGAAATTCCATCGATTTTTCTAAATTTTAGCATAATTAAACGGTTGAGATGTAAACAGTCATTCAAAGTGGTTTGATAAAGCTACCTACTCAAATTTTTTCACACTCACCAAATCAGCATTTACTGAATCAGCATTATATCACCTTAAGAACATCAACAAGATTAGAGATTTCCAGACTAAACCAGACCTGGACAAACTCACCCATTTGTGTATTTCTAGATAGTCTCTTAAATGGGCTCCCAAAAAAAGACAATTAAACAGCTTCAGCTGATTCAAAATGCAGCTCAAAATGAGTCTCACTATGAGTAAGAGAACACATCACTTCCATTTTTAAATCCTTACACTGGCTACCAGTATGATACAGAATATAAAGTACAATTACTGCTTAATAAATGGCTTAATAGTGTCATTAAGCCATGTATACCCCCCTGACACTGGACACTTTTTACATCTGGGCTGAAAACATTCATATTTGAGCAGGCTTTCAGCTCGCTTTAAAAGCACTTAGAATGACTGCAGTGTATGAAAGGTGCTATATAACTAAACTTGCCTTGCCTTGCCTTACTGGGGTAGTGATAGGAACCAGAGAAGCCAGATATAACCTGTATTTATTATCCAAAATGATCATCCAAATGCTTGCTGAGTTTTTATATGTAATGTTGATAAAGATAAGGGCACTATTTTTCCTTACAACGCCCTGCAAGTACCTCTCCACGATGAAAACATTTTAAAAAATATGTTTTAGGCCCGAACCTTATCTCAAAACTATCGTTTCAGGCATCAGGCAACATACTGATAACCATTTTGTGTAATAACTTGAGAGAGCTTTTAGAAGCAGTAAACTCTGAAGACCCCTGGTTCCTGTCACTACCACTGTGAACAATTCTGACTTGGTGAGTTTCACTACAGCTGAGCATTTCATGTCAAACCACTTTGATGTCTTATTAACAAATTCATAACCTATAATTAATTTAAGTGACTCCCATGTTAAGGTCTATAGTAATTTTGTTCTTATTGTGACTGAAACACAATTGAGAGGTTGAATACATGAGGTTGTACATATATGGACTATGCCATAGGTTCATGATTTGCATTTAAAATGCAAAACAACTACGATCATGACTAGTCTGCTGTCAGACCTAAAGGTGAGTTGAGCTTTCCAAGCCACATTGACGTGTAGGTCCTCTGTACACAGTGTTCGGTTAAGCAGTGAGCTGAGTATTTCTCAATACCTTTTCCTGCTTTAGAGCTTAAGGAATGCTTTTAGAGATAATGTGCTCACAGAGAAAAAATGTATGAGGCCTTGTTCTTCTTGGCAGGGGGGACCACCATGACGGCAAGTACGGCGCACCATCTTTGGTCCCTTGAAGACATTCTTGGTCAGGGAGCAACAGCAAGTGTCTACAAAGCACGAAATAAAGTATCTGAACTCTTTCATGCTTTGATCTCTTGTTCTCAGACATTGAAGTGGTGTCTTAGATGTGCTGACCTATATACAAACTCTGCTCAGTGTACAGCAAGTGACTCAGATGTTGTCTTCCCTCCATCTCTTTAAAGAAAACAGGTGAGCTGGTTGCGGTAAAAGTTTTCAACATGGCCAGCTACAGCAGACCGTATGAGGTCCAGATGAGGGAGTTCGAGATATTGAGGAAGCTGAATCATGCCAATATTGTCAAACTCTTCGCAGTGGAGGAGGTGGTTATCTGAGGGGCTTTGTGACGTTTCTCAGCCCTCATCTTCTAGTATGTGTGTGGCTGCGTGGGTGTGTGCTTGTTTCTGATTGTCTGCTTCTCATAGTGTTCAATTTTCCGTGACCTGTTTATATCTAAATGCTGGGCCCTGATTGAATTTCAGACAAACAAACAAATGAGATGAGCTGAATTCAGGACATTACGTCAGTCCCACACAAGCATCTGTATTGAAGTTTAATTAAAATCCCATCCCCGTCTCACTTCAATTTGCTTTTGTTTTTGTCTTTTGAAAGATGCACATGAACCCCAAGCAGAAGGTTCTGGTGATGGAGTTTTGTTCAGGAGGAAGTTTGCTGAGTGTGCTGGAGGAGCCGGAGAATGCCTTTGGTCTGCCTGAATCAGAATTCGTAATAGTGCTGCAGTGTGTAGGTAAGCATATCACCATCATAAGAAAACCTTGTGTCTCCAAACTCGTGACTTTACATGAGAATCATGTCACTTCAGTCACTGAAATGCTAGCTAGTAGAGCAATATTTGAGCAACATTTGTGACTTCATTCAAAGTCACTTAGATATTTTTTCTCTAGTAACAATTAACAACAGCTATATCTGGACCAAACTAAATTATGTAACGTTTAATAAAAGCTCTGAAATGAATTATTATTAATGTATAAAATCTCGAAAAGGTAATTGAACCCTGACATCAGAATCGAAAACATATCAAACCTCAAAATATGTGCTGGTAATTGCAAATGGTATTAAAAATGTAATTATAAAGTTTTAATATGATCACAACCGTATCTTTAGCTCTACGTCAACCAAGTTTTTATTATACACTACATGGCCAGAAGGATGTTGACACATGAGTATCAAAGCTATATAAACTTACTGGACCAAAACCATGAGTGTTAATATGAAGTTGGCCCCCTTATTGTGCCTAAAGCAGCCTCCAGTCTTTTGTACCCATTTCATTAAAACAACATTTGTGAGGGCAGGCACTGATGTTGGGCGAAGGGGCCTTCCCCATACTGTAGCCATAAAGTTAGAAGCACATGATTGTCTAAAATATCTTAAGCATTAAGATATAGTAGCATTAGCATTACCCTTCACTGGAACTAAGGTGCCTAGCCCAAACCATAAAAAAACAGCTCCAGACCATTATCCCTCCTCCACCAAACTTTAATGTTGCACTCTGCATTCCAGTAGGTAGCAGTGTCTGGGCATCCTCTAAACCCAGATTCCTCCATGAGACTGCCAGGTAGTGAAGCATGCATCATCTTTCTAGGGAACACATTTCCACTGCTCCAGAGGCCAGTGGCGGTGTACTTTACACCTCTCTAGCTGACGCTTGATATTGCACATAGTGATCTTAGTCTTTGCAGCTGTTCGGCCATGGAAACCATTTTCTTGATGCTCCCAACGCACAGTTTCTCTGCTGATGTTGCTTCCAGAGGTAGTTTTGAACTCTGTAGTGAGTGATGCAACAGAAGAGTTTTACATTTATAGTTGCTGATCTCATCAATACAACCCATTCTGCTGCCACTGTTTGTCAATGGAGATATAATCATGCTTGGAGATGCATGGCTGTGTGCTTGATTATAGTCACCTGTTAGCAATGGGTGTGGCTGAAACACCTAAACTCAATTATTAGGAGAGGAGTCCACATACTTTTGGCTATATAGTGTGTATACGCAAAGCTGAACTGTAGATTTAGTAGTAAACTGACATCAGCATTAGGTCCAACAATCTTGATGTGGTAGAAATGGTCTGTGACCTTCTGAGAACGTCTCAGTTTTGCCATTGATTGGGCATCTCTTTGTTTCACAATCGTAGTTCATGGCATGAACCATTTACGTGAGAATGGGGTGATCCATCGAGACATCAAGCCAGGCAACATCATGAGACAAGTGGGTGAGGATGGGCGCTCGGTCTACAAACTCACAGACTTCGGCGCTGCTCGTGAACTGGAGGACGACGAAAGTTTTGTGTCCATATACGGCACAGAGGAGTACCTGGTGAGACCATCACTGTTTTCTACAAAAGCACTTACAGATTTGCCTTAATTGTTACTCTCTTAAAAGATTACAATTCTTCTAACCTGTGTTCTTTGTGGGTGTTTCATTACATTGTAGTTGATCACAGTCAGCTTTTAAATTAATTTTCTGTTATCTCTTACAGTATTGTCTGTCTCTCTCTCTTGTTAAATCCGCTTATTTCTGTGCCAGTAAGACATCAAAGACTGCGGATTAAAACTGAGCTAGAATCAGTCTTTCATTTTAAAATCCTTACCAGTGTAATCATACAGACAAAAACAATCCTACATCAGCATTTATCCTTTGAAATGCTAATGAATGTGGGAGATGGCTCTCACTGATTGCAACTGTTGTGTGCAGCATCCAGACATGTATGAGCGGGCAGTGCTGAGGAAGCCCCAGCAGAAGACCTATGGAGTGACAGTGGATCTCTGGAGCATAGGTGTCACCTTTTACCACGCCGCCGCTGGCGTCCTGCCTTTCATCCCATTCGGCGGCCCTCGCAGGAATAAACAGATCATGTAGGCTTTGTGTGTACAAAGTTACAAGGCTGGTGGGAGATCCGAGTCTGATGTCTGTAATACATCTAACAAAGGCTCAAAGACACTCCAGCACTGTGCAGAAGTGATAGACCACCCTTTCACTTACTTTATTTCCAGCCAAAACAGCCATTTCGTTATTTATTTTTCAGCATCAGTAAATAAGTGGAAAGCCTCAACAGCTACATATAACATTATTTTTTCAGTATTTACTCTGTCTACCCTTCACCTTCATTAAGGCTTACATTCTTTTTGGGAGACTTGTTTTAATTTTCTCTGCAAATCTGCAGGGATATTTTTCCACGCCTCCAAAGTTCAGTCTTAGAAATTGGTTGCATTTTCTGCTTCTCACGATCCAAACCGATTCAGTGATGTTGAGGTCTGAACTCTGGGGTGTCCAGCCCATTGTGCTGAGAAGACCAGCAGCTTCTTTGTTTGATTTAATTTTTTTTGTCTATTGCCTTTTCTCAGTAAAGGTTTCTTAATAGCTACACATCCTTTCAGACCCATAGTCTTGATTTGTCTTCTCACAGTGGAAGGATGGACAAAACACCTGTGGATTTTTCAGATCTGAAGAGTGTAGCTTGATTTTCTCTCACATATAAAAGTTATAAGTACTTTTCATCTGGTAGTGAGAGTTTTGGTGGTCTACCAGGTCTTGCATGGTTGTTAGGAGTCCCATTTTCTCTTAGTAATTTTTTTGAATGTCAAATGAAAAATGAATAATTTGTACTCAATGGCCATTTTGACAAGGAATTAGAGAAATTAATGACCTCTGACCTTTGCACAATAGCCAGTTTATTAGGTACACCTGCATTGTACCTGCACTCATAGGACATTTTGTCACTTACCATAATGCTGCACTTGTAGGTTTACAGTTACAGACTGTAGCCCATCTGTTGCTGCATAAATTTTCAGCCACCATCTGTCAAAGGAATAGGACCACCATAAGACCACCACTGACCACATATTATTTAGGAAGGATTAAACTGACAAAGGATAACGTCTTGCTATACAAGAACTGCACGTGTGAGAAGAGCGCAGAGTGGAAAGATTATCCAGTCTAAAAAATGTTTGGAGTGTTGTTTGAAAGCAGTTTTTGATTAAGAAATTTTCAAACCAGTTTGGGTCTGTTTTTGGTTTAAAACCTTGCTGCAAAGTGGCCAGTAAGCGTACGCAGAATTTTAAAGCTCCAGCAACACTACTTTTACCAGGACAACAGACTCTCACATACCAGGACCATGTCAGTGCTACTGCTGTGCTGAGAATGATCCACCACCCAATCAGTATGTGGTCAGCAGTGGTCCTATGGTGGTCCCTTCTATTGATGGATGGGATAAGGGGGGCTGATAAATTGTGCAGAAACATATGGGCTACAGTCAGTAATTGTATGCCTAAAAAAAGTGCATATAGTAAGTGTACCTGATTAAAAAAGAGCATTACATATACCCTAGTCAGATTGCACTTCCCACTCAGAAATAGATTGCACTTGTGCATGTCCACAAATGGCCACTTGTAGAGGGAAGCAGTGCATTTCGGTTCTATGCTAAAGCCGTCAACAGTAGCACAGTATGCTTTGGCAGCTCAAACTTAATGAACATTGTTTAGGTATAACCTCTGAAGATCAGCTAATGTGTTTAACAACCCTTAAAATGGCAGTGGGGATTCCCCAAAAGGAGAGGTGACGAGGCAAATCAACAAAGGCATGAAAGGCCATTGTCTGTTAGCCTATATTAATTTAACTACTTATCATAGTGGTCATGTGAAAACCTGGTATCTGCAAAATGGTAACAGTACAGAAGAAGGAAAAAAACATTGTTAACTTTAATTGTAAGTTAATGTAAATAGATTTTGTTCAAGTAATTTTGAACCACTGCTGTCCATTCATCATGAAGTGAAACTATAAAAGGCAGCTGGTACTTTCAAATTGAGTCCCATGACAAAAATGGAGAGAGAAGTTTTTGTCCTAACAGTAATGTTACACTAGCAAGTTCATATTTCCCAGTGTCTGTTTTGTCGTTACATAGTAATGATCTCTGTTGTCGGTAGGTATAAGATCACGACTGAAAAGCCTGAGAGGGCCATTGCAGGGGTCCAGAAACTGGAGGATGGAACCATAGAGTGGAGCTACCAGTTGCCTCACTTCTGTCAGCTTTCAGAGTGAGTGTTTCAGATGATTATATGTGGTTCAGGAGTGCTCAGCACTGATGTTGCTGAATTTTCATTTCAGACTTTACTCCAACACCTAATCCGGCTTCTTAAGATCTTCATGGATGTTGTAATATCAGAAACAAAAGCGGTTTGTTGCCAATACTATGACTGAAATGTTTTTAGAATTATTAAAACTGTAACCTCCCCTAATACATAATGTTGTATTTTACTAAGAGCTCCATGCTGCGTCTCTAATCTCACTCATGATTTAATATGTCACAAGTGAAAGTCTCATCCCTAAAATCATCGGTGAATGTTTTATGCCTTGTAGGGGGTTGAAGATGCAGCTGGTACCAGTGCTGGCCAACATCCTAGAGGCCAACCAAGAGAAGTGCTGGGGCTTTGACCAGTTCTTTGCTGCTACCACGGACATACTTCAGCGCGTCACAGTCCACATCTTCTCACTTCAGCAAGCTACGGCACACAGTATCTATATCCATTTTTACAACACGTTAGTATCCTTTTTCTTCATTTGCTGCCACTAGAATATATATGTACTTGTTAAATGCCCAACTGTCATCCATTGGTCCTTTAACATTTATGTAATTTTCTATATTTGCTATTTTAGCCACACGTTTTGGTTTAGTTCTAGTACATTCCAAAGAATCTCCACTTGTACAAAAGCTCAGTTACTACCAGTGTAAACACCTGTCCACACTTAAACAAGCTTCGTCTTCCATTTCAATCTAGGGCTTTAATCTTCTTTGAAGAAGTTCAGATCCGGACAGGAATTGAACCAGAATTCCAGCAGTACTTGTTTCAGGGTCACCCTCTCCCCTTGGAGCCCAGCATGAAAGTGATCAATCTACCGTCCACCACTCCAGACCGACCCATTTTTCTTCTCAGCAGACGACCTGAGAAGATCGCAGCACTGCCTCTTAAAGAGCGTAAGGGCTGAATTATTTTCTTTTTATAGTGCCTGATGAATCAGCTTATGCTGTCCGTGGCTTGTTCTGACTGTAGTACAGTGGGTTCACACAACTTTTGCTTACAAATGAGGCACACAAATAATAGTAGGAAAGTAGCAATAGTAGGATAATAACAGAGATATTCAAACCTTTTCATTCTAAAGCACTCTTGCTAGTATTTTGAGAACTTCAGGGCCCCCCTCAAATAAAACAAACAGGTCAAATGATCCCATTTGTCCAGAACTTTTGTTGTCTGCTATTAACTGGTTTACAAAATAAAATAAAAAGCAGCGCATGACAATAACGGCTTTTCCTCTATTCTGCACTTATGAGCCCAGATTATTTATTATCATATTACTGGTCACAAAGAAATCGTTGACAATGTTAAACAAATTGGATCCGGTAGTGCACCTTTAATTGATTTGCAGAATAAAAAATTCTCTTTGACACAAGTACAGTCAATGTACTTCATGTAGGCTATCAAATGCACATTATTTGCCATGTCTGTAGCCTCGTTCAGCTGGACTGTGATGCATGTATTGGGTAATAAATTGTTTGTGGACATTTTCTGACATACATGCTATTCGCCAAACCACTGTAGTGTCAGACAGCAGTATGATTTTCAGCTTTTCAGTGTCACTGTCGCCAAGCATTGCCCTACACATGTTAATAGCTATGGGGAAAACAAGAATCACTTCTACTGAACATGACTTTTTTGCCTTTGAAATATGGTATGCAACCTCATATGGCACTTTTAGAGGACGTTCAGAGGAGCTTGTCGCAGTTTTGATAGCACCTTTTTTTTATGACTTGGCTGTTTAAATATTTATTTTCTAGCAGTTTTCTTTCCCACTGTCACCCACAAACAAGTCCTTCCCCACAGTTTGAATACCTCCCGGATAATAATTTTGAGTTTTGCTTAATTGTTGTATACACAATAGTACATAGAATTTGTTTGAAAAGCACATTTTGCCACATAGATGACCATAAATGATAAATAAAATTTGCCCCTGGTCAAATTATGTTTTTTTGATTTTGTAAATCTATGGTTTTCAACCTGTGGGCCGCACCCCAGCACCCCAATGGACCTCACAAAATTAAAACATATAAAAATGTGGCCTGTGCAAACGTTTTGACGTTATATTTTATGTTTTATTTTTTTTCTCCAAATGTTGCTCCAAAATTTGCACAACAATGTCATATTTAAGTTTTTCTCTGTGTAGGATGTGTCTTATTTTCACCTAAACAATCAACAAAATGTGTAATGTGACTGAGGGTGTTTAAACTTTTGCATGTGACTGTGATTAGTCTATGTGTGATTAGCTTTTTTTTCAAATGCAGTGAGACTTATGATCAGCTAAGATTTGAGTTGAGATTGTTAAGACTGTGTCATTGTCATAAGTCTGTGGGTTCTTAAAGTAGCCATCTTTCCGCCTTCTCTTTTGGCCTTGCGTGCTCCAGCGAATACTCCACCCATGCCCACGAGGTTTGATGTCATAGCAGACCACGCTTTCTCAAAGGTGAGCAACAAGACCTCCTTTACACTCATCACTCTGTCTGAAGAGAAAATAAATAATAATGTGTGTCTACAGTGCACGGTTAGATAAACCATTGTTCTTCTCCAAAGACCATGGTAGGGGTGATCCATCAGTACGTGCGAATGGCGCGTGTCCTCATCAAGCACAGGGAACTGATTCTACAGGGAGTCTACAGCTATATGTAAGTAGCCAAGAGGGGTGTAGTTCTGTATACGTTTACACTGTGGAGAAAGTAGTCCAGTCATATGTTTTGCTTTTACTCATGCATCAGTGATGGGCCTTCTCATGCCTGTTTATCTTTGGTATCTCTTCTTTTCTCTGTGCTCGTTTCCAGTGAAAGTGTGCGTATCGAGTGCAATAACACAGCACACAAGATTGCTATGGTGAACATGAAGCTGCTCTCCTGCCTGAGCACAGAAGAGACACTGCAAACACTGTGAGGACACTATGAAACTATGAAAAGTCATTTGCTATGCTCTGTTTTGCTACAGTGTATCTGACAGTATTGCACTGTAGGGTTCATTACAGAATTATAATAGAAGACAGATGCTTTGGCAAGTACATGGAAACACATAAAATGTTGTGAATAGCAATCAGCCGTTTGCTACACATGCAAAAGATGGAGACTGAGTATAATATAGGAATATTAGGGACTGTCCTTAAATATACACTGCATGGCCAAAAGTATGTGGACACCTATATGAGCATGTTGGACATTCCATTCTAAAATCATAGGCTTTAGTATGAAGTATGAAGTTCATACCAGAGGTGATCGGTGGGGTTAAGGTCATCAGAGTCATCATCAAGGTCATCATTTTCTGGATCTTGCTTTGTGCACAGGGGCATAGTCATGCAGGAACAGGAAAGTGTGTTCCTCAAACTGATGCCACAAAATTGAAGGCATATAATTGTCTAACTGTCTTTGTATGCTGTAGCATTAACATTACCCTTCACTGCAACTACAGGGCCGAGCCCAAACCCTGAAAAACAGCCCCTGAGAATTATCCCTCCTCCACCAAATTTTACTGTTGGTACTCTGTATTCCAGTAGGTAGTGTTCTCCTGGCATCTGCCAACTTAGATTCGTCCATCAGACTGCTGGATAGTGAGGCTTAATCCATCACCTACATTCAGAGAACACGTTTTCGCACAGAGTTCAGTGGTACCATGCTTTACACCAATCCAGCCTATGCTTGGCATCACACATAGTGATCTTAGGCTTGTGTACAGCTGCTAGACCAAAGTTTGCGTAGTCTACCGCTTTGTGGCTGAGCTGTTGTTGTTTCTAGATGCTTCCATTTCACAGTAATATCACTTTCTATTGACTGGGGTAGATCTAGCAGGGCAGAAATAAACACACTGACTTGTGGCGAAGCAAAAAGTGAGGCTGAAATACCTAAACTCAGCAACTAGAACCTGTGTCCATTTTTTGGCCATATAGTGTTAAAGTAAGGAGTATCTTTTAATGTAATTAAAGATGACTTTAGAAAAGAGACTGTTTTTTAAAAAATACATAATTTACTGTTGAAAAAACAAAGTAATTCTGAGGGATTTAATGTAAAATGATGCATTTACAGAATTTTACTAACTTTCTCTTTCTTTACAGTGGTGGAGATAGGAACCAGGGGTTGTGATGACCACACACAAATATAGTTTATTTACCATCCAGAATGACCAGTGAGCATACACCTGAGTGCCTTCTGAGTTTTTCAATGCAGTGTTGATAATGGTACAACAGTATAGAATCCAAAAAAAGGTTTTCTTTGGGCACTATTGTGCCTTGCTAAGTGTACCTATAAAAACAGGGTCTCAGGCATCAGGCAGCGTATTTGTAACTGTTTTGTGAAATACACTCTCTGAGAGGGAGCTTTTAGAGGCATTTAATGCTTCAGACATCTGGTTAATATCACTACCACTGTAAACAGTTCTGGTTTTGCTAAGTTTCTCTAGAATGGAGCACTTCATATGAAACCACTCTTAATGACTTTGTTCACATGTGAACAGTTTAATTATCCTGAACTTTGACAAAATTTGTTGAATTCCCCTTTAAAAGTTCTCCAGTTCTCATGTCACACATGTCTGAGTGAAAGTTTAATGGTTGAAGATGTTAATATTGGAAGAATTGCAGTAATTGTTGTGATATTTTGAAGTTTAAGCTTTAAAAGCTTTCAAAGCCCTAAAAGGTTCTCTTTTTGACCAGCAGAGGCCAGTTTCCATTTGAGTTTCCAGATTCCACCGACTACAAACAGAAGCTTCTACTGGTAAGACTTGTGCTGTTGGGGGTGGGCGGGGTTGGGAGTGGATGGGGGTGGCAGGATTGATATATTGGAAGTGTATGTGAGGTTTATACTTTACTCCAGATCCAGGAGAAACTGCCAGTCTATGGCAGCAGCATCAGAGAGTACCAGAACAAACTTCAGCATCTGCATGTGGAGTTGGCCAAACACTCAGAAATGCTGGCTGAGGACAAAAGGTACACACATTAAAGTCATTACAGCTACTATCAGAACATTTTTAGAGCTTCATTGGATATAAAAGGCCACATTAAGTATACCACAGTGCCTTCCTGGGCGAATAACACCCATTCTTAATCTTAGGGCATCAGACAGATCAATTTAGTCGATCAATTTGTGCTGAGAGAGGAATATCAGCATACCTAGAGCAGTCTGAACAGCCTAAATAATTGTATTTAAGTAACCATTGCTAAGACTTTGAAACATACCATTCACTTCCTAGTGCACACAGTCTAAATATTGAAAATAAGCTACCAAAACTGTCTGTTTTGAATGAACTGTTTCTGTGATGTCAGGAAAAGTAGGGGCATAGTCATGCAGGAACAGGAAAGTGTGTTCCTCAAACTGATGCCACAAAATTGAAGGCATATAATTGTCTAACTGTCTTTGTATGCTGTAGCATTAACATTACCCTTCACTGCAACTACAGGGCCGAGCCCAAACCCTGAAAAACAGCCCCTGAGAATTATCCCTCTTCCACCAAATTTTACTGTTGGTACTCTGTATTCCAGTAGGTAGTGTTCTCCTGGCATCTGCCTACTTAGATTCGTCCATCAGACTGCTGGATAGTGAGGCTTAATCCATCACCTACATTCAGAGAACACGTTTTCGCACAGAGTTCAGTGGTACCATGCTTTACACCAATCCAGCCTATGCTTGGCATCACACATAGTGATCTTAGGCTTGTGTACAGCTGCTAGACCAAAGTTTGCGTAGTCTACCGCTTTGTGGCTGAGCTGTTGTTGTTCCTAGATGCTTCCATTTCACAGTAATATCACTTTCTACATTTCAACATTTACATACATCCACCTCTTCAGCCTACAGCAGTTTAGCTCACTCACGCTAAAGTTATGAGGAGCATTTCATAAATAGTCAACACTTAAACTAAATATTGTTAGATACGGACCCTTTTGGGCCAGTTTTGGAGAACTATGAATGAGGTCTAATGAAATTAATTGCCATTTGCTTGTTTCAGCATACAGAAGATGGAGGTTCTTTTGAACAAGATTGTGGCGATTCATCAGCAATATCGGAAAGACAGATCAGCTGGCAGTGAGTATATGTCTGTACCATTGTCGAGCATGGTTTTGTCAACTAGGAGAGTGGTGTGTTGCATAAAAAACTGAAATGTGCATTACAGATGTTATGCATTTAAAATGACAGGCAAAGCAGCAGACAGGATGAAGAATATGACAGAAATGCATGCCAAAATAGCTGGACAGCCCACATTATCACCAGTTACATCAACCAAGAGACAAACAGCACAAGACCATCTGAAAACTATTATATCCAGCCTATTCAAATCACCATCAGGGCAGCATTTAACAAACACAATTACATATATGAAATCCCCAAAATAAAACAATGGGAGCCTAGTAAAATGACACCAGTACAGACCTTAAGTCATCGAGCTAAAAGGTCACAACAACGTCAATAACCAAAATGCATGCAGCGGTAATAAATCAGACTGGTACAATCAAATGAGGTAATGTAAAAAAACTGTAGCATACAATTATAAAACTCATTTGGGGATGCTCAGTAAAACTGGTCTTTGTCCTACTTAAATGTGAATTATATCTGCTTAACATTTAATTTTTCAACATGATCTTTCTAAAATTCATTTAAAATTAGCACCTCAACTGTACTCGCAGGCTACGTTATGTTACATTAGCCATGTTTACTAAACCCGCCATGAGAAGCTTTATGCTGGACAATATATGTGGCCAGTCACTTTAAAGCATTGTGTAACTTTACCACTCGATTCGTCAAGGGTTTTCTTCTGCGCGGTGATTGCCTGAGTGCAGTGAATCTGATGGAGAATTTGGAATCCAAATGGTGCTGTGGTCAGCCCTGCTGCAGAAACAGAGACCACCGTGACAGCTTCCAGACTGGCATTTGCTTTTCGACCCTCCAGCCAGTTTCACAGGCATATGCCAAACAAACATTTAGTATTTAGCAGAAAAAAAAAAAAATTCTAAACTGATGTTTTAAAATAAAATACTTTTCTAAACTGATTTCAAACTGATGTTTGATTATATCTTTATTACACGATGGAAGAGCAGAATGTTTAGGCAATGCTGGGCTACTGTGCTAAAATGTCATTTAACTCTATACAAATACAGTCATAAGTGATTTTCTAAGTTCTGCACAGTTTGGTGAGTTTAACATGTTAAATAAAATGTGCCATAACCTTTGCTCAGACCACATTTTATGTTGTATTTTTCCCAATATGTAAAATTCAGCCAATAAGCAGTATTTATGCATTAGTGTGTGCAGAAGTGTGAGGATGTGTAAACTTCACTTAGAAAATCAACAAAACATGTAATTTGAGCAGGGGTACCCAAACCTTTGAAAAACGACTGTAAATATTTCTCTAATATGCTAGTCCAACACCTAGTACCAATTTCTACATTTTATTAGAAATCTGTCTATGTCTCGGTATCTGTATCAGCATTGGAAGATGTGTACATGGAAAATATTGTATATCAGCATCAGCCCTCAATTCCCATATCTGTACATCTGCATTTAAAATTCTAGATTTTAAAACAAGTTCCAAAAATGCATATAAGTGGATTTGTCTGTTAGGCTCTGGTTTTTACCACAGTAGATAAAAAGATGCGTTATCATCATCAGATTGCCAACTAATCACTACTGATTAGAGACTGTGTTTGATACCACTAAACAAATACTGTCAACAATATTGAAATCCCCAAAATAAAACAATGGGAGCCTAGTAAAATGATATAGTATTGACCAAAACTGATCTGATATTTCTTCTTTAAAAACTACATTTTAAACTGAGCTGTTTTAATTTTTAATAAGCTATGTGTTTTTTTTTTTCTTCTGACACCTGAACCAACATTTTGTGCTTATATCGGCCAGTATTGGCTCATTGCCATTAACCAATTAATCGTGACAGCCCTACATTTCATATGTGATCCCTGTGTAGCAGTGATCATCCTTTCTGATCTCAGTCTAATTCTTGGCAAAAAATTTGTTTTCTCAAGTTAGACTTTACTAGGTATGAGCAGTTGACCCACTTCTGTCAGTGGGAGTGCTGGGAACCCGGTTTTGATAAATCCGGTTGGCCTGGTTCTGAGATTAGTTCTGCCAGTTGGTGCCACTGCAGGAAAGCTCTGCTGCTCAGCCTTATCTAATGGTGCGGAAATGGGAGACTGCAGGCACGCAGGCATGGAGATGGCAGACTTTCTCTTACCCATGCACTGCTCTGCTGATAACATTAGATATGGTTCTCTGGAGAGACCACTTCAGAGCTTATAGGGATTTGATAGGAAAGGACTGAATCAGTGAGAGAAGCATGTCTGGGATTTTGATGTCATGGATTGAAGCTAATGCTTTCTCCTCTTCTCCTCTAGAGCTCAACTACAACGACGAGCAGATACACAAGTTTGAAAAGTGAGTAGAGGATCAGCAGCTCTGATAATCTATTACTGAAAGGATTGCTGTTTTTTGAAGAATTGATCTTCGGCTGTGCTCTCTGTGTAGGCTCAACCTGTCATCTCACATAAAGAAGGTAAAAAAGTTGTTTTGTGATGACTGTCTGCAGAAGCAACAGGAAGTCTGGGCTGCATTGAGGATGTTGAACAGGTAAAGCCTGTAAAGCTTGTGAAAAATGCAGTCACACTGGCTTACATCATTTAACCAGTTATAACTCATTAATGATACAAAGGCAATGGTTATATTGATCAAAGCAACAATACATGAATCAAATATACACTGAGTCGCTGGTTTATTAGGTACTTGCACACCGTGGGCATTTTATCAGGTACTCCTATCTTATAGGTTTACCATTACTGACAGTAACCCATCTGTTGCAGTTAGCCTCCCTCCACCCATTCATCAATAAACAGGGACCATCATAGGACCACCACTGACTAGAGCTCTAATCAGGCCTGAAATTTTGTCTAAGAATTTGGTCCTAGAATTTTTTGTCCAAGCCCGATCCGACCTGAACCACGTCATTGAGTTTTGAGTCAGAACACGACCCAAGTCAAACCAAATTCTATTCAAACCCGACCCAGACCGGCCCATTATCACCTTAAGTGCTGAATAAAATCTGACAGTATCCATGTAGTGACAGTAGTGGCTAATTAGGTAATGTATGAACAAAATTTAAAGCAATATAAAAAATATAAAAAACATTCTGAACTTTAAATGGAAGTTTTTTGTGAAAATATTTTTATCAAACATTTTCAAAACAAAAAACAACAGAACGTAACAGACACACAGTGACATACGAATAAATAAAATAAATTTAAACCAAACAAGGTCCTGATCCATACTTTTTCTGACAAAGTTAACTGCAGCAGACCAAGTGTCCACATTATCAGCCTTTGCTCAATTCAGTCTGGCAGTGGCCTGTAACATAACATCCATAAAATAGTGCAGAAGTGTGGATCTCAAGTGTTTGAAGTGCGGTACTGAATCTACCTCTAAAAGAAAAAAAAAAGCAGGGAAGTTGTTGTTTCCCAGAGATGTTTTATTGGGGGGCACTGCCAGAAAACATGGATTAATGTTCTGATTTGGAATGTGTGGTAAGGGGTTATATAAAATCTATATAAAAAAGTTATATAAAATCTGTGTTTAACTAATTTGTAGTGCAGCTAATGAGCAAAAGATTTAGAGAAAATAATTATATTCCTCCAGATCAAATCCAAGTTTAGATCTGAATCGTTCACAGCTACAGATTTTTGGTATACTGAGCACAGGAGGAGTATTAGAAATGAATTGGTTTTAAATAGGAGATACTAAACCCCAGAATGCAGATCTAGCTTGGAAATAAGCAAAGCAATGGATGTGATAACTTTGAATGAAAGTTAATGGAACACTTTTAAAGTAATTTTGGAGCTTTCAAATTATGTAAGAAGAAAAAAATGACAAAAATGGGGATGAAATGTTTTTGTGTGACAGCAACAGTGTGTGTGTATATGTATATATACATGTACATATATATATATATATAAATATATGGTCTACTGGGTTTTCCCTTGTAATGAGATTACCCTGTTAATAAATAAAGTAATCTCTTTACAGTCTGAGAGAAGGAATTAGCAATTTGGAATTGATTACTTTTCCAATTTGGAATTGATTACTTTTTTATGAGTAACTATGCCAACACTGTCAGACTCAAGATAGGCGTACCTAATAAACTCAAAACTCAGTGTATCACGTGTACTCTGCAGTATTGTGTACATGACATACTTGATGAATATTTTGAAATATGATAAGAACATTAGACTTTGTGTGTGTGTTCCCATAGTACATTGTATGATATGCAGTCAAGGTTGGACCAATTCAGCAGTTTCTTCCTGCAGCTAATAGGGGATCTGCAGATTTGTGAGGGTAATCAGACCAAGGTCAGTCATATGCTTTCTTAAACACAAACTCTCTCACCCTCTCAGTCTCTCTCTCTCTCTCTCTCTCTCTCTCTCTCTCTCTCGTTCCGTCTCTCTCTTATTCATTTTTTCCTGAAGGGATGCCTGTCAGAGGTTTGGGGACACATTGCTTTCTTTTTGAGTGTTGTTTGATTTTCATTATTACTTTTTAATTAAATGAGAAAAATGCCTGCAGATGTTTTGTAACCATAAACGGCTATTTGGTAATACTTGCAGTATGTTTTACAGCACTCTCAGCTTCTTATTTGTAAAAGTGTCTTTTATGGTATGAAGAGTAGATTTTTCCTAAATAATGGTTTGACAGTAATAATGATTTTCCAAACTATTACTAAAACCTCATGTTCAAAATCCAGTGTTTCCCACAGATTTGAAATTCAGGTTGGTGCTGAGGCAGGGAGGGGGTGCGCAGGGGAAGACAACAACTCTAAAGCATAGATAAATGACAATTCAATAACAATTCATAATTCATTCCTTTTAGCATTTTTTAAATAATTGCACTTTTTTATATTACAAATTATCATTACAAATAGACACTGTGTATGTGTGCAAGTTACATTCAAATATTAATAACACCAAGACAGGTTTTGCAGGTTTATTTATGTATATGTGGGAAACACTGAAACCTTTGAAGCCAAAGGTGGTTTAAACAGCTGAAAGATTTCAGTGCTAATGGGTGATAACATCACAACAAGGAGATAAAATGTGTGGGCTTTGGTAAAGGTAGTACTTTTGGCAGGTGTTCAGTTGTGCAGTTTTTGTGAAGAAAAATGGCAATATCTAAACAAAGATCTGTTTATTAAATTCCGTTTTTGCAAACTAGCCAAGAAGAAATGCTAATTTATTAATAACATTTTGGTCAGAGTAAATAGCAAACACTTTTTCAAGCTTTGGCACACTAATGACAGCACTTTTGAGGTTCATTTAGCACAGATGGAGCAGGAAAGAACATGAACAAAATCTGACTGCTTTTAAATGCAGTCCAAAAGTGACTTTACTCCATACTTTGCTGAAGAATGGCGTATTAGCATGCAATTTAAACATGTTCATTTAAACAGGTTCATAATTAAGCTTTATATGTTTCATTAGAATGTAGCCATTTTTGCCATGAAATTTTGCCTTGAACTCACGAAGCAATCTGTATGGTTACTCACAACTATGAGATTCCTATGTTGACTTAAATATTTATGATAATAATTAAAACAGCCTGTAGGGCTATGGTGAATAAAGCACCTTCTGTCTCTTCTGTGTGCAGGTTCTGGAGCGAGTGTTGGTAATAGGTCTTCAGAGACCAGCAGGAGCAGAGGCCATAGACGGGCTGAAGAATAAAGACCACATGATTCTTCGGTGAGTCCCTGGACGAATACCCTCTCTCAATAGCATACATTATATGTCCAAAAATGTCCAGGCACCCCTTCTAATTAGTGAATTCAGCCTCTTTAAGGTGCACACATTGCTGACACAGGCGTTCAGTTGTGTGCACACAGCTAGTATAGTCAGGGTTTGAATTGAGGGGGGGTTAGGGTGGGTCCTGGACCTACTATAAGAGTAAAGGTATGCCCCAAAAAGACAGGTGAAAACTAGGGGGTCTTATTTCCTTGAATAACATTTGAATTTTCTAATAAATTGAATGCCTCATACAGGATGACTGTCTTCCACATTTTCATTGTGTTTAACATGATGAAATAGATTCCTCCCCTGATAAACCGCCAACTACTATTTCGCTACCTATGCAAAAAATAACAGTAGTAAGCGTCACTTATATTGTGAAAATAGTGTTCATCAATACGTAGGTCACCTCATAGTCGGACTTTAAATAGTCGGACTTTCCGGGAGACCCCCTCAAGACCTCTGCCACAATTCAAACCATGTCCTTAACTGCTGCACATGAGCCGAATGTCACCATGCCCAATGCCACGCATCAGGTAGAGGGGTATAAAGCCCCCCAGGATTGCTCTGTGGAGCAGCGGTTCTGCGTTCTCTGTGATGGAGCACCATCCAGTACTATTGGGATGAGTTGGAATGGCATTTGTGATGCAATACTTAGTATCGGAATTGGGCCCATATGAGCAGAAAATGCTGAATTGGATGTTGGGGGAGGGGGAAAGAAGGAATCTGGGAAAAGAATGAATCCGATATGATATTACCACTAATCTAGTACATTGCTTGTAGCACTGCGAAACATAAAGTGAAGTAAAGCAAGTCGCGTTAGAAAATCAGTTACCACATAAACACATAATAATAGCAAGGGTGCTGTAGTGGAATGTTTGAGTAGTTAGACCAAGGTATAAACATACATAATATATTGTAAAATGTTTTATTTTAGTAGTTTTTAAATGATGAAATATGGTCTTTTCAGAAGGGTAAAGGCTGAACAAGCTCCATATTCATATCCTTGATTTCAGAAGAAACACTGGAGAAGCAGGTGTCTGCAAACTTTTGGACATATAGTGTATATGAGCCATTGAAAATGTACAGTAAGAGTCAAATTTTCAGCTCATGCTGTATATGTATCATTATTTCAGTGCCATGCTCCCCTGCTTTTTGGTTTTACAAACCAGCTGTACATGTAGAGGCTACTTCAGAAAACTAAACTTGATTTCATATATACATATTATATCTGTATCGACAGTAATATTTTGTGTTCCAGAATGAAGAGACTGAGAGATGAGATGGAGACAGTAGCTCGGGAGCTACAGAATAACAACCGTATGATAGAAAGGTATAGAATCTTTGAAATCAGTGCCTGTCTGGCTCACACTGTTCCACTTCTCACTCTCAGAATCAACACTGCTGTGAATTCATTTTCATTGTTAAGCTACACCCATTTCCAGTGTTAAGGTACACAGATTTTCCTGATTATCATAAGAGTAACCTAAGTTATGAGAAGAGGGAAGACCATGTAATGATGTAAGCCATTTGATGGAAGTATAATCCTTTCTGTCAGCACAAACTTCAGTAACATTTATTTTCTTTAAGCAATAGAAAATGAGCAGAAGTGTGTTTGATTGCAGACACGAAAGAAGAGTGAGTTTCATTATTTGAGATAACGCACAACATTGAGTGTTTTATCAAAAAGAAGCCCTAAACATCATATGTGCTTTAATATTAGCAGTTCTTTCTGCCACAAAAAGGTCAAATATTACCTTATAGAAGTTATCTAATGTGCCATTTTGTATTTGTGTATGTGTTCAAGTAGAATTGTAAGGCTTAGCTGCAGCATAAAGCAAGTTGTTACACAGCAACTGGTGTTCAGTGGAATGATAAAGTTAATGTGAAAAACTAGGGATGCAACTGTGAAATATTTTCAAATATTTAATATGATCCCAAATATTCTAATATTGTTTAAGAATAAGGAAAGCTAAGAAATGAAAAAGCATTTTTAAAAATCTTATTAATATTTATTCATCTATTTATTTATTTGCTTCACTGAAAATATTACAAAGCAATTGATAAACATCACTGATAAACATTCATCATTAGAGTAAGAAGCATAAGATTATATTTCTAGAGATCCTGTCTAATCTGGCAATGATCTCATTTATTCTCTGTAATAAATGCAGTATAGCATACTCATTTCTCTCCGATCCAAAGGAGTAGGAAAAGCGCTTGGACTGTGCTGGGTGATTAAAACCAACATTATCACACAAAACTGAAATTAGTTTCTTATTCACTAAGTTCTGATTTTTTATTCCACTTTAAATGGTACAGGTGCCAGAATATAACTGCAGCACCATTTAAGGTGGAACAAAAACATTGAAAAAAAAAGCTGGCTATTGGAAAACCGGCATCGACCTTGTCGTTATTGCTTCAAGTTACAGCTCCAAAACAGACTACTGACGCGATATCACCATGGCTTTGACGGGAAAGGACCACTGACCTACAAGAAAAGGGCTAACCACAAATCCATGTGTTTGCGTGACGTGCAGATTATTTTGCTCTCTTTAGATAGCTGCTGATGTGCACTACTGCTGACTCGCTGTTTCTCGTCACACTGATAAAAATTCACACACTGAAGCAGATGCTCATAAAAATGACTGAACGCTATTTGACTTGTGTTTTTATTGTCACATTACATTTTATTGAATATTCACTGCACCCCTAAAAAGACACGCATTTTATTCCTTCTGTCTACATGTTTTAACCTCTTTTTTCAAGAATACCATCTAATCTAGAGTGCACGGTCTTTTGTTTTTACAGTCTTAGAGCATTTAACTCCACGCTGGTGGTGGAGCCTAATTTACCACAACCAAAAGGACCATGAGGACTGTGAAGAGCACAACCTAGTGCCCAAGCTAAAGAACTTTTCACTCACGGAGCCATGTACAGATGGTTAAAATTGACTGTAATAGGGGAAAGAGAGCGAAGATGAAGAAAAAGGAAAAGGTCAGTTCAAAACAAGACTCTGCTGCTTCTCTGTTTCATTTTTACTTTTCACCTGTTGTGAAACTGATTATCGACATCTTGCACTGATCTCAGGACTTCCTGCCACACCAGCAGTTCTGCTGCCTCATCTACAGACATACTGTATTAAATATTGATGCCTCCGAATTCAAGAGTTAAAAGAGTGAAATGTTTAGAATTTCTGCGAAGGAAAGACATTGACGTTGCATGCATTACTGAATCACATTTAAATATACTGGATGTATCTCGTATGCAGGATAGGACATATAAAGTGGTGACTTCTTCGAGTAATGGGCCCAATTGTGAGGGCACTATAATACTGGTGAAGAGAAGTCTTAAATTGGTAATCCAGAGAGCTAGCTCTTCTCAAGAAGGTTTTGGTTGTTTTTCTTACGTATGTACCTCGATACATTGTAAGAACCTTGCGTTTGTGTCGTTGCATGCTCCTACAGTATATGATAGCACCTTTTTCCCGTGGGTTGCCAAAGAGTTGTTGGTCCTTTCAGGCTATGATTTCATAATTGGAGGTGACATGAATGCTGTAATTGATTATAGATTGGACAGATCAACACAAAATTCATCGGTTTCTCAACAACTGGCATCAATGGCTTTGACTAAGTTTATTGAGGATTTAAATCTCCTTGATATTTGGCGTGCGCGTAATTTAGGTGTTCAACATTACACGTTTCTCAATACGCCATAAAACTTTTTCAAGAATTGATTTTTTCCTAGTTTCCAGAAACTTAAACATGTTGGTAGAATCTAGTTCAATTCTCCCAGCAGTATTATCTGATCATAGCCCAGTGGTGGTGGTAATGGATTTAGGAATTAAGGTTAGAAGGTCACCAAGATGGAGATTTAATACTAGCTTACTACAAAGTGAGGGTTTTCTAATGGAATTTAAAACGAATCTACAAGAATTTTTAGTGATTAACAAGGAATCTGTTGAGGATCCAAGGTTGGTCTGGACGGCCACTAAAGGCTTTATAAGGAATTTCTCATCTGCTTTTGCAGCCCATCTGAACAAGGATAAACTTCACAGAATCAGTATGTTGGAACAGCAATGCAATGTATAAAAAGCAAAATTGAATGATTTGTTAAGAATAGCTGAGTTCATTATACATAGAGTTTGACAAAGATACTACTTTTATGGAAGCAGACCTAGCAAGCTTCTTGCTCTGAAATTAAAGCAGTGTGAAAGGTTTGCTACGATAGATTCCATCCACTCTTCATTAAAGGTTTAGTAGTTGACCCAAAGGATATTAATGATACTTTCAAATCATTTTATCAGGATTTATATTCTTCTAGGGGTGACTTTAATACCGAGGATTGTAGACAATTTTTAGATAACCTTGACCTTCCAAAGTTAAGTGAAGTTGATGCAGAAGAATTAGGCAGTCCTCTATCTTTAGAAGAACTACATTTAGCACTGAAAAATACCCCTTAAGGTAAAGCACCTGGACCAGATGGTATTCCACCAGAACTGTTGTTGTGCTTTTGGGATATTCTTGGTCCAGTGTTGTATGAAGCCATACAGTTTGCAATTGAGGTGGGCTCTTTTCATGATCATATGAATGTTGCTATGATATCTTTGTTACCTAAAAAAGGTAAAGATCTTACTCAGTGTGCCAACTTTCGATTTCATTGATAAATTCTGATATTAAATTGTATTCTAAGGTGCTAGCCTATAGACTTGATAAATATATTGGGAAATCAATACACTCTGATACACTCACAACAAGATGCTCCGTGTGCAGTTTTGTCCTTGGACGTAGAGAAAGCGTTCGATAGAATTGAGTGGGATTATCTGTGGATGGTGTTAGAGAAGTTTAGTTTAGGACGTAACTTCATTCATATGATTCGAATTTTATACAATAATCCATCTGCTATGGTCATCACTAATGGTTTACAGTCTCTCCCCTTCTCTGTTTTTCGTGGAACATGTCAAGGGTCACCCTTACCTCCACGCTGATGATATCATCCTTTATATGACTGATATTGCTAAGTCCATTTCCCATTTATTACTAGCATTTGAAAACTTTCAAAAATATGGGAAAAATATGGGAAAATTTGGCTTAGAAAATTAAAATTACTGAATTACTTAATGCACGAGTAAAGGGTTTTAAAATGGTAAATTAAGGTTATACAGTACTCACACTGTAATGCATGCAAAGACAGGATAGCAGATCGATCTCTTTGTTTTCACTCTGTTACTCCAGCAATTATTTTTTTTATTTTATTTTTTTTTTAATAAATGTATGCATATGAGTGCATGTATCTATGTATATGGACACATGCTAGTTTATTGTAGATTTATATTTTAGATTTGTGGTGTTTCTTTTGGATCTTTTGTTTTTGTGTTAATTGTGATGTGTTGGTTTGCCAACTGGGGGTGGGTGGATGGGAGAGTGGGGGAGAAGGGGGGGCGGGGGGGTTCAGGGGGGAAAGCATTTATTTATATCTGTGTTGTCATGTACATTTTGTTTCTGTTTAATATTGAAAATAAAAAAATTGTTAACAAAAAAAAAATTGATGCCTCCACTTATTTAGCCCTCGCAGTGTTCTGATTATTGCCCATCCATGTGTGAAGTGTTCCTGTTTAAATGAATAGGTACTAATTATGTCACATGCGTTGGCCTAATTGATTCTGCCTTTATAGATAACTTTGCAGCCTTGCCCGTTTAATTAGTCCATTGATCCACAGAGGAGAATCTGCGAACAATAAGGAAAGGCAAACCTGCCTGACCAGACAGAAATGTGCTGCGCAGCTTCGATTTGTGGATAGTGATGGAAAAACTACTGCACATTGTTTGATCTAAATGGATTTGGGCTTAGAAGTGGTGTAACAGGACAGAAGATGTGGTCATACCTCAGCACTCCTTCATCTAGGTAGTCTGTGAATTCACGTCCATTAAGTGGATCATTACAAAGGGCTGCTTCCATTTTTAGTTTATTTTTATATAGTTGTTTTCTTTGTTTCAACCTTGTGAAGCTGAAACTTTTCATTTGGATATAATAGTCATTTCTGCAAATGGCTTGTGAACTTGCGCTTACGACTGTCGCATCTTTGTAAGTTTGACGTAGTATTTACACTTTTTTAAAAAAAGATTCAGTCCCTGGTCTATATATGAAAGTTAAGCTGCGCAAACAGTCGGTTTTGAATTTATTTTTTTGTGATGTCACAAAATCCAATGTATTTATATATATTCCTGCATTCAGCCTACAGCAGTTAAACTCCGCCCATTCAGATTAAAGTTATAAGGAGTGTTTTGGGCTGTTTTTTGAATGTGTCACAATACACGGCAGCCGGTCAGCACAGAGGTCACAGCCTGAGTAAATCTAAGGCATAAAGAGAGAATAGAAAAAGGCCACATACAAATGAATTAGGACTGTTTTTATTAGACCACCCAGCACAAATGTCATTAGTGGACATAAAACAAATAGAAGAACAATATCGCCTGTTTAAAATGGAACATATGACGAATGGAGGTTGCACAGGACAAATAATCAGCACCGTGTTTGTGGAAAAAAAAAAGGTTTTAAGCACTTAAGCAAGTGCTACAAGAAAAACAACAGCTGTCCAGCCCATCCAAAGGAAGGTGGAATATCTCCCTTAGGAAATAAACCATTTAACACAATGGGCAACCTCTAGTTTTCAAAACCTAATGAATTCAAAGAGGCAAAGGGGTTTTTGGGAAGTGATGAATAATGTATTATTTTGGATATGATGCTTTATTTTTGGTTTAGCCTTGGGTGGGTTTGTGTGTAGAAGAGAGGACACTGTTTTGGCTTCACGAGGCCGCGTTTTATTGTGGAAACGAAAGACGTCGAAGGGCTGGGTTCCCTCATGCCACAGGCGTGGGTAGTTTTCGAAAGTGACGGGGGGAAATCCTGTCTCTTGAGGGGGAACTACTGACGTGTGGCCGAGATCGTGCTGCGGCCAGGCAGTGGCTGTCTAATGGAAAGTTTGTGAGCATTTCTTGTGGTTAGATCAGAAATATACTACTGTATTTGTCCATGGTGGTAGAGCCATGAGTTCATATCAGATCTTAACAGATGTGATATGAAGTTGCAGTTAGTTGCAACTGAACCCCTAAAATTACTGAATCACAATTCCTCACTTCTCATAACTATATGATATACATGCTACATTCAAAGGAGTTACTGAATAGTCTAGAGTAGTCGCATTATAAGCCTGAAGTTTAAGGCCTAATCATCCTGAAATGCTAAAGCTTGACAAAAATATAAGCCTAACTGTAATGTACTGAAATAAACAGAAGATTGACTGTTGCAGAAGTGTGTAATACAAAATGTTTAAAGTCTTTAACTGTGTGTATGTGTGTGGTAGATTCTGGAAACCCTTTTTGCAATGTTAATAAATATATTGTGTCATATACCACATTCTACATGACTAACAAATGTATAGGTAAAACAGTGACGTTTGTTTCTATCTTTTATATCTGTCTGCTGTGGTCCATCCTGTGTTCTACAATATCTGGGCAAGATACACCCACTCAGGAAATGTCACTCCAGCCCACTCCTCTGGTGAAAGCCCCCTAGACTTGTACACATTTTACTGAGCTAGGACTCAAACTTTTAACCCAAGAACTACATTTGTTATTGTAGTAACTCAGATTGGTGCAATTTTGTATAGCATTAGATGTCTACCTATCTATCTAACGTTACCTACTGCATTTTTTTTCTTAATGTGTCATTTTTGTTCATTTTATTCACAATCAAATGTGGATTTTCTGTTGTTTTTAAATCAGTAGCCCCATGTGACCAAAAGACTAGATTTAATATAAGTATTAAAAACTCACAGCCATATTATTCAGTTCTTCAGATTCATGCATCAGGCATCAGTTTAGAGAACATCCAAAGAAAATGTAAATGTTACGTGTATTAATAAAAATGAATGGAGGAAAAATATAACATTATGAATTCCCTGATGGTCAGATACAGCTATGAGCCTTTTTCATACAACCAATTGCGTTCATTCTTTTCTGAAAGTGAAACGCAGCAGCTTTCTATGGAAAACCCATCCTAGAGGAGAAAAAAATTCCCCTGGAATTTTAACTTTTTCTGTTTCTGGTGGCAGTATGTCAAACATTTGGCTTGGATCTCAAAATAATGACTTATTTTCTCCAAAAATACTCACTCAGTATGACAAAATAATGACTTAGTATATCTTCATGACTTATCCCACAATTACTTATGGATTTGTTTTTATTTAAGAACTCGAATCAAAATCCTGAGAAAGTCAGTAATTAGACTTATTTAAAGTAACTCACTGTTTTAACATACAAAGTCAATAACTTATCAGTCAATATTCAAAGAATGTTAGTCAATATTTCAAGAAACTAAGTTATCATTTTGAGATCTTAAGTCAGTATTTTGAGAAAATAAATCATTTCAAAATGCTAAGCCAATAGTTTGACATACTGCTGCCAGAAACAAAAAAAGGAGTGAGTTAAGTCAACTCAAATGGTTTGAGTAAACCAATTGCCTTAAACTGTTTAAGTAACTCAAATCATTTGACCATGAATATTTTCCTGAACTATGATATAATAATTCCCTGAGTATGAAAAAAAAGAAATGTGTATGCCTGTGTGTCTGCCCTCTGATGGACTGGCGACACATCCAGGGTGTTTCCTGCCTTCCGCCCAATGAGCACTGGGATAGACTCCAGCAACCCCCAGGAGGATAAGCGGCATTGATGATGATTGAGTGAGTGAGTGAGTGAGTGAGTGAGTGAGTGAGTGAGTAAGTGAGTGAGTGAGTGAGTGAGAGTATGAACAAAACATGTTTATTGTTGTATACACTTAAGTACATTGATTAAATCATACTAACTCCATTCATTTTGTTGTTGAGTATTTTAGACTTACACATAATAGTTGTACTAACTCAGTACACTTAAGAAATTTAAATTCAGTGCTAGACTTAACTAGGTTAATAATGCATGCTGTATTGCAGATACTTGATACTAATAGACATTAATAACAATGTCTTAACCAGTTTAACCTAATACTCCTCTGCATCTTGCCAAATGCTACCAGTTTAGCCCAGAGTGCAGAAGCAGCCTCTGTAGCATTTAGCCACCACAGAACCGCAGCAGGTGGGAACTTAGTAACTCGCCTCTCTCGACACTGCTTTTCAAGCATCACTGATTGACATTAGATGAAATTTAGAAGAAAAGCAGAGACCCAAGGGAAGTTGGGCTGGAGAGAATGACAACACACAGACAAGTAAACAAGGTAGAGAGACACAGGCACAATATGCAAATATATGGCAGCAAGAGCCAATACGAATGATAAGTTTTCTCAAGGTTACGTTGACCACACATTTGTCAGTATATAAAGGAATGTCTGAAATTGACAAAAAGCATGAAAAGTCCAAATCATTTAAATGTAAGCATTAGAATATTCTGTCAGCACAACCGCTGAATTAGCTGATGTTTTAGCTAAAAACATTAGAATATATTTTGCTTGTGCTGAGGCAACCAGCTACTCCTTACAGGTGTCAAGACTATTTCATGTGCAACCATCACATAACGTATTTAATTCTAATGTTGTCTGTTACAAGTCTGATTATCATCATTGCCCAACGAAAAACAAGGGTCTCCAAAATGCTAAGTTTACAGAAGAGAGCAAAAATCCTCTCTATTTTCAATGTAAGTTAATGTAAATAGATTTTAATCCATGCAATTTTGGAGTGTTTCTGTTGGTCCATTCATCATCACTTTTCTAACAATGTAAAGGGCAGCTGCTGAGCTCAAATGATGTAGAAAAGTAACAGTTGACAAACATGTTTTTCTTTGGACAGTGACAATATCTAGTTAGAAGAGGGAAAGACAATCCAGCCACACTAAATCTTGAACAAAGTTTTAAAACAACCTTTTATTGGCCTACTTGTGTTAAACTTAAACTTATAAAAATAGTGAATAGTACATTTGAATAAAGTTACCGTAACTTAAGATATCGCTGTTGTCGGAAGAAAACCTTATATCTCCAAAATGATAACTTTACAGGAAAAGGAAAAAAAACCTACTTTACTTTTAATGTAAGTCAATGGAACCAGACTTTTTTCCAAGTGATTCTGGGCTGTTTCTTTTGGAACTTAAAGGAACTTACACACAATGTAAACGGCAACAGGAATTTTCAAATTATGTCAAACACTGAAAAACAGCAAAAATGGAGACACATGGTTTTCTTCCAACAGCAGCGATATGCTAAACAACCTTACTCAAAATCAGAGTTACTACATCAACGATTCATTTTTGAGTTAGTTTCAATTTTCCGATAAAGTTACAGCAACTTTCTGTAGTATTTAAGTTGTTTTAAATGAATTCCTTCAGTAAGATGTGCAGGTGGGCTTTACAGTGCGGCCTTAATGAGCTTCGACAGCATTTTGTTCAAAACAAACATGACGCGCTCCGCGTGAAGTGACGTATCTCAAGTGGGCGTGTTTTGCATTCCCTGTTGGGGTTTTCCGCGCGCTGTGAGGGGGCGGGGCGCTGCGAGCTCGCGGGCTCTTTAAGAGCGCTGGTGCTTTTCTTGGCATTTAAAGAGCGTTGGAGCGGCGTGCGCGCGGGGCCAAACGACAGTTGATTTCACACACATACACACACACACACACACAGTCGCGAGCGCGGAAAGAGTTGCCGTTTGTTTGTTTGTTTGAGAAAGGGTCCATGGCGTCCGTGACGCTGGGGCAGCACCCGGCTCAGCACCACCTGGAGCCGAGACTCGCGAGCCACGCAAGCAGGAGAGTCGCACGGAAATCCTCGCGAAAGCGCAGTGCGGAGCGCGCGGCCCGGGAGAACATCAACGCCAACAATAACGGCGCCTTCGCGAGCTGCGGCGCGGACGGCTGGAGGAGCTGCGCGGACGGAGGGCTGCCGGAGGGGCTTCGGCTGCGCGGGGACGTGGTAAGGCGCACGCGGAGCGAGAGACACCGCAGGGAGGCGTGGTCCATCTTCAGCCCACCGGAGCCGCGCGCCAGGACGAACAGCGCGGGACAGACGGGACAGGGCCACCTGTTCAACACGCGCTCTGTCGTGACGCGGGACTTTTGCGACGAGTGCGGCAAAATCATACGGAGCGCCGCGCGCAGGTGTGAGAGTAAGTGAAGCGCCAAATGTTGCTTTACAGAAACTCCAGTTTTCAGGCTCAGCTGAAGCTTAAGGGATGAATTACAGTGACAGTTCCACATGATTCAGTGATTAAAATGTGAACAGAGTCATTCAGAGTGGTTTGTTGAGAAACGCTGCGTTTCAGAGAAACTCACCGAGTTAGAAATGTTCACAGTGGTGATGATGGGAACCAGACGTCTGAAGCGTTTAATGCCTCTAAAAGCCACATCACAGAGAGTTACTACATAGAAATGTTACGAATATGTTGCCTGATGTCTGAGACATTATTTCAAGTTAGTTTTGAGAGAAGGTTTAGTATGTTTTAACCCTTTAATGGCTATATGTGTGTCGTAAACATGGCGACCTCTGGTTTGTATCACCACCACTGTAAAGAAATCTGATTCAGTGCCTTTCTCTACAATACACAGTGGTTTTGTGTAAAGCCTCTCTGAATGACTGTTTCCTCTTTAATCTGCTGCTTTACTGTCCAGCACTGTCAAGGGGAAAAATGTGTGTGTGGTTGGGGGCAGACAGTGATTGATTGTATTGGGGGGAGGAGGCTGAGTAAGGAGGATCAGTTCTAAGTCCTGCACATGTGACCGTTTTGTACTCTTCTTAGTTTGGCTGGTATTTCCTGCTGTAGGGGGCTGTTTTTGTGTCTTGAATCATGTCATAACATCGTCCCAGAGCATTTAATCAAAACAAGGCCTTTAGATACGGGCCAGGGGGTTTACAGAGGAAGCAGGGTACAGAAGGATGGAGGGGGGGTCCCTAGCAGGGGTCACTGTTTGTTTTTCTGTTTCACTATATGTCATGTTTATTGACAGACTATCTGCCCCCGAGCTGTTAGTCAGTGGAGCTTGACCAATCACAGGTCTTCTTTGGGTGATTTGAGGCTGGTGCTAACAGTATGATTGGGCCCTGTGGTCTTAGGCCCGCCCACTTTTGTTATTGGCCCACCCAATAATATTAAGATCTTCTTAATAAGTAAGACAGAAGCACAAATAATAAACTTGCAAAATACGTGCTATATTCAAAATCCTGTTTTTGACATTGACCACTCAGAATTCTGGTTTGTTCAGTGACCATAAGTGTGAGAATGTTTTAGAATGATGCACAACACCGTCATTGCTGCAGATTGACTGAAAGCATGAACACTACTTATTCAAAGCACAAAAATATTGGGAAAAAAATAAAACATAACACATGGCTTGTGCAAAAGTTATGGCACGATTTGTTTTATTTGTTTTGTTTTTTTTTTCAATATGTTACACTCACCTCATCTGTAACCACATTGCACCACAATCACAATATGAATCAACATTATCACAGTATAGTATTTTATCCATATGGTTTTTAGTTGTGTTTGTAAATGTTGTGGATGTGGAACAGCCAGCATCTCTACTATAGGCCTAATTACCTGCAGTGGGAGTAATGGGAGGCCTTCCAGCTAGATAAACACCATTAGGAGGGCACAGTAACCCTCTCCATCACACACAGCCGATTTAGAAACACTTATTCATCCTGTCATCCCGACACTCGCTCGCACTTGCTCACGGCCAGTTTGCGTGACTTTGTTCACACACTAGTTTAATTCAGTATTCACTAAAATTTATTCCCACCAATGATGCAACATAGCACAGTGTGTAATATAGAGATTTTTTAAAATTACATTTTGTGTCAGCTTTAAAGGGGACTTCCAGTGTTTTTGCATTTTTTTTCTAAATTTGTGCTTAATTAAATTGCCATGGTCTCAGCAAAGTTACTGGGTGTTTTAATATGAAATGCTCCTTTGTAGAGAAACTTACCAAGTTAGAATTGTTTAAATGGCAAATGGGTGGTGACGGGAACCAGACATCTGAAGCTTTCAGTGTCTCTAAAAGCTGCCTCACAGAAAGCTATTACAGTAAATGTTTACAAATACAATCTCTGATGCCTGAGACATTGTTTTTATAATAGTTTTCATAGAAGATTTTGGCTTAAAATGTATATCTTTTTCAAATATATTAATGGTGGAGAGATTCATGATTATTTTACCATTAACAACATCATGTATAAAAACTCAGAAGACACATGAAGGTTCACTGGTGATAGATTGACTCATTGTTTTGGAAGTAAAAAAAAAATGACCATATGTGCAAAACAAATGTAAATATAAGGAACCCATGGTTCCTATCACCACCACTGTGTTGGTAAGTTTCTCTGCATCATTTCACGTTAAACCACTCTGAATCCCTTTGTTTACATCTCAATGACTGAATTAGGCAGAGATTTAGACAAAAATCTGTGGAATTCCCCTTCAATGTGTTGGTGAAATCAGGACAGAGGTGGTTCGTCCCGTATTATCTTACTGAAGGGGCGTGCATTTGAGGGAAGATCTCTCCTTCACTCCTCCACCTCCCTCGTCTCCTTCCCCGAAACGATCAGAGCCAACATTCTTTGTCTGTGACACCACTGTCTCAAAAATGACATGAACTGATATGAAACTCAAAGTGGCAAAGGAAATACATTTTATCAGGTTTCTGAGAAACTGAAATTAAAACCTAATAGTGTAGTATTGCAGGTGGAATGATGCTTTGCAGTGAAAGTGAATGTATATGTACAGGTTCTAACATGTCCAGAGATAGAATGATATTCAGTCTTTGCATTTAGCAGGTAGGTATGCTCTTTGAGTCTTACCTGGCCAGCATCAGAGAGATTGTGTGTATGCAGGCATGCCTGTGTAGTGTGTGTGTGTGTGTGTGTGTGTGTGTGAGTGGTGCAGTGCTGAGTTGGCAATGTGTCAGCAGTACTCTGCAGTGTTGGTAGTTACTGCAGTGAGCTGCTTTACTGTCAGTGAGAGGACAGTAAAAGTGCAGGGATTCAGAGAACAGAAGACAAACAGAAAACTGGATTGAGAGTTTTAAGAGGATTTCATGTTCTGCTTCAGAAAGATGCTCTACAAGCCTTTAATTCATCCTCTCCAGTTTATTAGCTCAGATCCAAACAGTGTGAGTCATAATTATACCAGTCTGAGTCACTATGGTACTTAAACCTGATATCATGTACCCTATCATTAAAGCCACAGTTGTTTTTGGACTGCCCCGTTTCTGAATGATGGCTCTACTGATGCAGATTCTGGCTTTAAAAACTGGTGGATTGGAATGACCTATATGCACAATGTCATGTGAGCACAGGCACAGTGTCTCTTGCGTCTGAAACAACCGTTTGATTTACTAAAGCTGGCAGTATAGTTAAAACAATGAAAGAAGTCTACAAATTTGAGTACTGCGAAACACACTGTTGTGAGTATACTTAAAAAAAACTCCTTTTTTAATCATCGTAGTTTTTAACATGTGGCATTACTGGTTCTGTTTTATCTGTTACAGTTTATTAAATCACAGAAAAGCTAAATATCGTGATGCATATTGTGTATCGTGAAAATATCTTGAAGTATTGTGATATATTGTGATTTTTGCCATGTCGCCAACCCCTACCACACTGTACCGTGTGAGAGAAACGCTTTAGTTTTTAGAGGATTCTATTTATAGCCTACACAAATTACTTACACTACACAAAAGTAGTTTGATTTCAACTACTCAGTTTTTGTTTACACTGACAGGTGCAGGCATAAACCCCTAAAGCAATGGCATTACATTGTATAAGGTAGAAATCTGTTGATTTGCTTAGGTTTTTTAACCCAACACTATGATAATGCTCCTTGTATTTTCAACATAGTATGTTAACACCAAGCTAGTGGGGTTTGTTTGGCCCTATGTTGGCTTTCAGTGTCAGCTCTAGTTTAAATAATGATATGATATGCAAGTAACACTTTTTACTTTGTATGTCTCAGCTTTCTTTCTATAAATGCTTGAACTCGAAGTCTGTCTTTTACTGTTGAGCCTCTAGCTGGTTAGCTTTCTGCTGTGCTTTGAGCTTTAATCAGCTGTAGTGGCCGCTGCAAAACTGCATGCTATCCTAGAAATACCTCAGCAACATTTAATGGAACATGGAATGAAAAAAAGTGAGCGCACTTTCTTTAAACAACCATAATCTCAAAATACACATGGAAAAAAAGGTGGGGTAGTGTACAAAACCGTGATGTCATTTCGTTAATATATTTTGCACAGTTCTACAGATAATGCATTCATGCTGATTTTGTAATGACAGTAGATTGACTGGCATTATGATTGTCACTTGATAGATGCCAGTTTTTAATGGCACTGTGAGCGATGATACCCTGATGAAGGTTGTTGAGGCGTCTCAGCTCTTTTCATAATAACTGAAATAAGAGTGCATTCCTTTAAAATTTTTATTTTGTGTCCACTCACTGTCCACACTATTACACTCTTCTGACTTGTTGGTCCACCCTGTAGATGTGAAGTCAGAGGCAGTAGCTCATCTGTTGCTGCTCAGTTTGTGTTAGTCATCCTCTAGTCCTTTGTCAGTGATTGCAAGATGCTGCCCACAGGACTGTTGGTTGGATATTTTGCATTGTTGGACTATTCTCAGTCCAGCAGTGATACAGAGGTGTTTAAAAACTCCAGCAGCACTGCTGTATCTGATCCACTCGTTCCAGTGTAACACACACTAACATACCACCACCATGTCAGTGTTACAGCGGTGCTCGGAATGATACCCCACCCAAATAATACCAGCTCTGAGGTAGTCCTGTTTTGATTACCTACAACAACGTAGTCTAGCTCAGTAGCGTAGCATTTTAAACCATGAACTCAATTATGTTGCGTTTCTAAACAAAGTGGGCTACAGTGTCTCATGTACAGTCTGTCTAATTCAGCTGAATGGGATTTACCGGTGCTTGTCCAACCCTGCGACAATTGCAACAAAAGAGAGTATTTGTCGGCATAAGTTGACCTCAAGTGTATTAATTGTTTTGATAAGTGCCCAAAAGTGGTACCTCTGAACTAAATTATGTGCATGAATCTGTCTTTCCTCCATCTAATATCATTAATACTTACTGTGGGAGTTTGTTTCTTTGTTACTTGTCTGTGTCCTTGTCCTCATTGTTCTCTTGTCCTGCCAGAGCTCTTTAGTAAAGTAAATTAAGACACAGTGCTGGGTCGCTGGGAGCAGGTCTCAGCCTCAGAGGCAGTGAGGCAGAACACTGTGCTCTAAAAGACTGTAATTCTTTTCCATTGAAGTCTCTGTCTCAGAGTGCTGCTGCCTGGCTCTTCTGGTCCTCTGCTTCTTTTTCTAACCTACTTACAGCATCCATCTCTGCTGTGTGAGAGATCTGTGTGGTAAGAGTTTGTGTCGGAGAAGGTCAGAGACCACCCTTCATTTATTTAATCTCCAGTCAAAACAGCCATTAAATACAAGGTATTTATGTGTCATGAGACCTTTCTGAGGAGATTAGATATGAGATCCAGTTGCATAAGAAAAGGGAAAGTCAAAGGAACAAAAATGGAGTTTCAAAAAATGATTATAAGATATGGAAAAAACTCCAAATAATTGTGCAAGACCTGGTAGACCACCAGAACCATCACCATCAGATAAAGTCACTCTTTAAAAAAAATGGTTCTTGAGGAAAGAAATTGGTTCTATGACCATAACCACTCAAAGAACCCTTGGCGTGATTGAAGGGTCCTCTGCATCATGAAGGCGTTCTTAAGAATGTGCTGTAGATGGTTCTATATGGTTCTATATCGCACCCAAAAGTGTTCTTCTGCTGTTATGATGTCAAGCATGTAATAATAAAATAACTCTTTTGGGTGCTACATTGAACCCTTTTCAAAAATATTCTATATAGAACCACATTCTACAGCTCATTCTCCATCAACCTGAAGAACCCTTTCATGATGCAAAGAACCCATAATCATGCAAAGCGTTCTTTGAGTGTTCATGGTTCTTTGTAGAACCATGCTCTTTAGTAAAGAACCCCTGAAGAACCATCCTTTTAAAGAGTGGACCATTCTAAAAACATGGCTGTGACATAGAGTGTGGTGCTGGTACAAATGCATCAGGTACAGCAGCTGTGCTGGAGCTTTTGATGTGTCGGTGTCACTGCCAGGTCGAGAACAATCCACCACCCAAAAATATCCAGCCAAGAGCAGTTTTGTGGTCAGAAACTGACCAGTGGTAAAGGACTAGAGGATGACTAATGCAAACTGTTTATCAACAGATTAAATAAAATTTTCATTGTTGAGAGAGAGAGAGAGGAGAAAATCAATCTCTACTCTAAATCAAATCTCCTGTTTCTGTCCATCAGTAACTTGTACTAAATGCCCACTTTGACTGGAAATGAAATAAATAAAAGGTGGTCTCTGACCATTACACCACATATACAGTACTGTATAATGAGAGAGAGCGAGAGCGAGAGAGAGAGAGCATTTATTTGAGTATGAGGTTTAAACCACTTTTCTTTTAATCATGTGACTTTAATATGGCAAGAGAGCTTAAAGCAGAAGAGCCTGGCTGGATAGTTAGGTTCTTTTAATCTGAGCACATAATGTTCCTCTTTCTGCTTAACATTTAATCCAGTGTCTCTGAGAAGGGAGGATTTCTCCTCTGGAGTTTTGTTGTGGTTTCTCAGAGCAAAACTGGCCACTTAGGAAAGTCCCAGTAGTTTGTGTGTGTGTGTGTGAGAGTTTGTTTTATTTCACTTTTTAAATGCCATGCTCTTTATCTACCTAAACGCATGATCACATGACTTATTTGAACAGTGATAAACTTAGAGTCGTGCTTGTAAACCCACCACTATGCTGTTAAAGGGGAAAACCACTAATTTTATGAAGTCCTTCATAATCAAATTGTTAAGATGTGACTTCATTCATTCATTCAGTGTGGTTTGATGTTGAAATGCTCTGTTCTAGAGAGAGTTTAATGCCTCTAAAGTGTACCTCACAGTAAGCAGTCAACAGGGACGTAGTCCTGGACGTATCACACATTGTTCTGTTAACTTACTATTTGATCTCCAATGAACAGGTAGGTTACTTAGATATAAGTAGTTGAAATGATTATTGTTTTACAGTGTGGCAGATTTGTCTGTTTTTTTTTTTTAACAGAAATGTCAAGCATTCTCTCTCTCTCTCTCTCTCTCTCTCTCTCTCTCTCTCTCTCTCTCTCTCTCTCTCTCTCTCTCTCTCTGTACTACTCTCCCTCTCACTCTTTGATGAGTGGGTCATGGTGCCTCAGAATGAAACCACGGAAGATAAGAGTAGAGTGTAAACAAGCTGGGGATGAAATATGTGATATGTTAACTTTAGGTTCAGGGCTGGTTAAAAGATAGTCGGGATATTGTTCACGGAATAGAAGATATTCCCAGGCCAGGTGAAGCCCTTGCTTGTTACACAGATTGTTATAATTATGATGCCTGATGCCTGAGATATTATTTTACAGTAGTTGTGAGGTAAACCTTTGGCCTAAAAAGTATGTTTAAAGTCTATTCATGGTGGAGGGATACATGCAGGGCACTGTAAGGCAAAATAGTACCCAAAGAAAACTTTTTTGCAGATTTCCCACTATCTTATTATTATCAACATTGCATATAAAATCTCAGAAGACTCAGGTGTAGGTTTACTGTTTGTTTTGGATAGAACATAAAACTAAATAGTCACTAGATTTCTTTACAGTGCAACGTTTCACATCAAACCACTCTGCATGACATTTTTTTACAATTACTGAACTATGCATCCATTTAGAAAAATTGGTGGAATGTTCCTTTAAAGGGCCTGTTGCTGCAGCACAATGGAGCACTTCTGTTTTAGGTTCTGAATTTAGCACTAACATGGTTTTGAAGTGGCCTGCTCCTGTGGCATTCTGGGAAATGGTGTATTTAAGAGGCAGTGGTGGTGAAGGCGGGCTAAAGAGAGAGCGAAGCTGCACAACCCTATTTAACTCGCAGCCCTTAATTATACACACTGAATGACAGAGCTGCTGGGGCAGTGGTTACGTCCATACCATAAACAGCTCACTTCCTGTGTGTTCATTTTTCTCTCCGTTGTTTTTGTTTCACTTGCTTTCCCACTGTCTTTCTCCCTCTATCTCAGTATACAAAATAATGCAGCTTAATTCAAGTAGTTTGTGTGTGGATGCAGATATTGGACTATTACACTACTATTCAAAAGCTTGGAATGACTTTTTAATTGGTTCAATTGGTATAAAACCAATTTGTTTACAGACAAGTGTGTAAAATTAATAGAATATGCTATGACCCTTGCAAATTCACAAACTTAAGCATGACAAATTTCATTTTTTACATAGTTTCTATTTATTTGCTGAGTTTAACACATTGAAAACACATAAAACATAACATATTACTCACATTTCATGTTTTATTTTTTTCAATATGTGAAATTCTGCCAAAAAAACAAAACAAAACAAAGTAGTAACTGTGCATTAAAATGTGCAGAAGGATGTTCTCCGTAGAGCATGTTATTTCTTAACTTAGAAAATAAACAAAACATGTCTTTTGCACACAACTGCATATAAAATAACAGACATTGTCAATGTGCCAAGTGGACGGCTGTGGAATTCTGACTCTAGTGACAGCTGATTGACTGGCATTATAATTGTCTGTAGAGGACAGGTTTATTTGCTCTGTAAACACACATAACAAAAGTTAATTTGTCTGCTCTGGCGGCTCATAAAATAAAACAGTGGATGTTCTTCTCCACAAATGTGCAGCTTTTAAAAATATATAGGCCAAGGTTGTCTGTGTTATTCCAGCACAAGATTTCTCACCAAGAGGAACAGTGTGTTTTTATCTGGCTCTTTGCTGAGTCACTGCACTGGCAGTGAGGATGATGAGGCAGAGGAAGGTTTGTGCAAGGTGAGCGAGGTTTGTTCAGGCCATCCAATGCAGGCAAACACTTGTAGGCAGCAGCCGGTGCCACATGTCTGTGACTATGAGCATCAAAACACTCCTTATGAAAGCCTGTCTCTGCTCATCAGCCTTAACAGCTCTGAGTATGCTGAATATCTCTCTCTCTCTCTTTCTCTCTCAGACACACAGCAGCCCATCAGTCTGGCTTTGCTACTCTAATCTGGCTCATTTTAAGCAGTGAGCACCCTCCCCCTCTTTCTACTCCTCTTTTTCTCGATGATTGAGGGATGTTGCATGTCTGCTCTTGCGCTTAATCCCTGATGGAGTACAACTGCGTTCATCCGTCTTGCAGATGGATTAAGTCTCATGCATGGCTGTCCGATGTCAGATTAATTTTTGTAATTAAAAAAGTTCTAGGAAAACTGCAGTACTAGAGAGAGGAGCGAGTGCTTTCTGGTGATATGAGGGGTGCGATTGAAGAGGTTTAATGTACAATATATGGCATTGCTTAGTTTACAAGTTTTCTAGTGAACCTATATACACTCACTGGACAGTTTATTGGAAACGCCTACCTTACTTAGTTTATAGGCCATCCATATAACTGTACAATTACAGACAGTAGTCCTAATACCCTGCAAAAATGGTCAGCCATCCTTTATCCCATTCATCACTGGTCAGTTTCTGACCACAAAGCCACTTTTGGTCAGATATTATTTGGGTGGAGGATTCTAAACACATGCCTCGAACGTGGTAGTGTGTGGTGTTGGTACAAGTGCATCAGGTTCAGCAGCTGTGCTGGAGCTTTTGATGAGTTGATGTCACTGCCAGGTTGAGAACAATCCGCTGCGCCAAAAATATCCAGCCAAGAGCAGTTTTGTGGTCAGAAACTCACCACTGATAAAGGGCTAGTGGATGACTAACACAAACTGTTAATCAACAGATGAGCTACAGTCTCTTATTGCACACAAACAAGGTGGAGCTGCAAAAGAGGTGTTTCTAGTAAAGTGGCCAAAGAGCGAATGCTCATGTGTCGTTGCACTAGTCGGGCCATGAATGCTGGATATGTCTTTAATACTTAATACTGCTGCCTGCTGAGCTCGGTTTTACACATCATGCAAGAGACCTGAAATTACCATTAAAGTGAAGTTCTTCTATACTTTTAAATTTTTTGATTTGTGTGCAATGCTGTACTGCAGTCTAAATTTCCCTCTTTCATGTGACAAACATCAGTAAGCCATCTAATCGGTTACTGTTGCCAACATTTTTTATTATTGACGTTATCAATAATATTGAGCAGTTGTTACAGTTGTTACATGTTGGTAAGTGACACCGAATCAGTTGACAGACCCATGAAGTAGGACTCTTCATTGTGGATTTTATCATCTGTCTTTTGTTTTTTAACACTGGCATTTAGTCATTGAATGCTTGTCCTCTACTTTACCCCTCAGCTAAAGAGGAAACACTGTTTCATATTTCAAGTGTCTTTGACCCCTCTTTGCACTGTAGACCCCTTTGGCCAAATATTTAATATTGCAAAAGAGAAAAACAGGAATCCTCTCTTGTGCATAACTGCGTTCAAAAGGGCCTGAACTGTCCATAAAGCACTTAATCCACCACTTAACCCCTTCAGCTGCAAAGGCCTGTATGGGGCCCCTCACTTTAATTCCTCACTACATAACTACATAACTTGCATATTAGTTTCATAGTTCTTGCAGAATGTTTTATAATAGTTAGTGAGTGTCATAAAACACACAGTCCAAAATCTGATTGGCTGAGTCTCATTTAAAGCTGTTTTAAAAAACTTGATTTACACTTAAATGACTGTGCACGTTAATTAAATTCAGTAATAAAGTTATTGTACTGTTCATGGGCTACTCTTTCACTGTTCTGTTGCTTTTAAATTAGAACCTACTGTGAGCTACATATTGTGTATTATTTTATTAAACATTGCTGTATCTTACATTGTATTTGTTGTCATTTTATAAAAGAAATAAGCAACTTGAGGCCTTGTGTTGGAGTAGTTTTACCATGATTAAGAGGTTTTGTTAAGCATTGTGAAGGATTAGCAGCTTGTTGCTTTAATAAATCGTAAGATTAAGAAGCAAATAATAAGCCTGCAGTTTAGGGGGCTAATTGCTTTATCTTATAGGATTATACTTCATGGTTGTTCCGGAGTCCATCCTCCTTGTAAATTGGGTTATTTTAGCTGCCATTTCCTTCAGTGGCTTTATGGACAAAGGGAAGGTTCTGGGGTCACCATTTGGTTACCATTCTTATCGAGAAGATCAGCTGTGACGTCCACTTTCTTCTCCCAGTGGCCTGTAGGCTTCTCCTCTCTCATCCATTCCCTCTTTTGCAAGCCTTCTTTTCTTGGACTGTGTAGGTTGGATCTTGCCCCACAAGCCCTTTACATATGTTCTGCTGCATGGAGAGACATTTTAGTGGTCACTGCCGCACAGGCGAAACCTTGTTCAGATGCTTATTAAACAGGAGAGATATTGTGTTGGGCTTTTGAATGCCCCTTTCACTCTGGCTGACAGACACAGGAAGCCTGCTTCAGTCTGCAGCACTCCATAGCTGTTCTGAATCAAAGGTAACCACACATTAGACCTTTAGGATGTGAAGGCCTGAGATGTCCAGGACTGAGACCATGGAGGCTTATATCCTGTACTGCGTATTTACTGGCCACTTTATTAGAAACGTCTTGTAGGTTCACCTTGTTGATGTGGGGTTAGATACTGCAGCCCTGTTGCCATGCCGTTTGTATCAGCCACCCTCTGGCATAACTAGGGTCTTATAAGTCCCAATGCAAAAGAAGTAATTGGAGCCCCCATATGGGGTCTCTGGCTTTTTCAGAGTAATGCATAAGGTAGGTGTATCTCATAAAGTGGTGATAAATAGAAGTACTAGATTCTTGTAAAGTGCTCTGTATGTTGGTAGTGCTGCATTACATAACAGTGTGATTTGGTAGATCAGGATCAGCATGTTCTCTTGTAGTTCAGTGTAAGGAAAGTAGTGGTGCAGAGAGCTAACTGTGACAGAACTGTGGGGAGTTGCAGGATATAATTAGGTCACCCTTGACTCTCCTGTCCTGTCTCTGTCTCTCCTTTTAGCAAAAGGAAATGAAGTAATGCCCTCATAATCTATAGAATAATAAGGTTCCATTAGAATTTATTTACAAATGGATGTTGTTAATCTCATGGAATTCACCATTATTGCTCCTCGTGGGTGGGTTTCGAGTGTTGTGGTGGAGCAATCATGTACGTGCAAGGTCATCAGTATGCATTTTTGTTTGGATGCTTGGGGTTTCGTCATTACAGCAGCAACAGCCCTGCAAAACAGACCATGATGGTGTTTTTTGTGTAAATGTATGTGGCAGTTCATTAGTGTGTGTATATATATAACTGAGTGCTATATTTGCTATAATCATCATCAATAGCAATAGCCCTGCATAATGGAGCAGGATGTTGCTCTCTTCTTTCCTGCTTATACACCACCTAGCGCATAATCATCTCTTTTAATTAACATTATTTTCTATCATTATATGCCATCACAACTGAAGACTGTGCATGCTGGGTTCCTACCAGCCTGTAGAGTTTATGCAGGGAGAGTGCTAGAGAGAGAGAGAGAGAGAGAGAGAGAGAGAGATGTGGTGTGGGACACTTGTCTATCTTTACACTCCTTCACATTCTCTCATGCACTCACACGGCGGAAGTGGAGCAGCCATAGTTGACGACATAGGGAGAAAGTAGGTAGGATGAGTGAGGGAGGGAGAGAGAGGGAAGGAGAGAGGAGAAAGAGAGTGTGCGTATCTGTAGCTTTAAGAAGGCTATGAAAAGCGCGCTGCAGAGGAGGATGTGTGGGTGCTGCATCGGCCTGAGCGCACTCCGCACTGCGTGAGAAAACGGGGATGAGAGAGAGTGGTCGGGAGGCACTGAGTGAGAAAACAAGAGGACAGGAGACAGAGAATGGTCAAGCGGCACTGACTGTGAGAGTGGGGAGGTGAGAGAGAGAGAGAGAGAGAGAGAGAGAGAGAGAAAGTGGTCAAGCGGCACTGAGTGCGAATGAGGGGACAGGAGGGGACAGGAGGAGAGAGAGAGTGGTCGAGCAACACTGAGTGAGAAAACTGGGAATAGTCCGAGAGAGAGAGTGATAGAGTGAGAAAACAGGAGAGAGAGAGTGAGTGAGTGGTCAAGCAGCACTGAGTCAGAAAAACAGGGGGTAGGCAGAGAGCAGGTGTAAAGCAGGATGAGAGAGAGAGTGGCACTAAATGGGTACAAACACAGACAGAGAGAGATTGAGTGAGTGAGAGAGCAGTGAGGTAGGGGCGGTTTGTGTGCATGTGAGAGAGGGTATTGGGCGAGGGTAGGGGTGCAGGGTGGCACAGGGGGCAGGGGTGGGGGGTGTTGAGCCGGAGTGCGCCGCTAAAAGCCCAGCGCAGCTCTGCGATGGTGGAGGCACAGCAGCGGCTGGCACAGGCAGCCCTCAGCACAGCGCCACGGAGACGCCGGCCTCCAGCCCTGGCCGGGACCGCACCTGGAGCCAGCGGGCGTGGAGCTGGAGCTGGGGTCATGGACGCGGCCGGACGCAGATAGCCCCGCCTGGCGGCATGAGGGCAGCTCAGGATGAGGCGGCGGCCGCAGGAGCCTGCTTCACACAGGTGTCCCGCCGCATCGGACGCCTCTTCAGACGCCTGCCGAAATCCCGCTCGTGGTCCGAGGGGCTCCGGCTGCTCCGCAGGTCCAGCAGCAGCGGCGCCCTTGTGCTGGCAGGTAAAACAGGGGGTGGAGGTTGAGAGCGGGGTTGCTTGGAATACGAGAAAGATTGACTTTTTGTATTGGAGCTTGTTTTTGTATTGGCGGAACTTATATAGACTGTTTAGATTAGGTTGTGTCTATGTGCTGCTGCTGCTGTTGTTGTTGTCTGATTTCCACTTGAGTAACAGGAAAGGTGAGTGAATTAGAGAGTGAGAGAGAAGCCGAGGACAGGAAAAGGGAGATTTGACAAGGTGTGATTAAAGATAGAATGGGCTGACCAGATAAGAAGTGAAATAAGAAAAGAATAAATGTTCAATTATGTGCTAGATTAATACAGTTTGGTAAAGCTCTGGTTAAAGGTGAAGTTAAAGGTTAATGTATGATCTTGGATATTCAGTTTGGCTGTAACTGAAGGGCTCTGTAATGACTTCCTAAAATAGCCTAGTTCTATTCTATAGGGAGCATCACATTCTCTCTCTCTCTCTCTCTCTCTCTCTCTCTCTCTCTCTCTCTCTCTCTCTCTCTCTCTCTCTCTCTCTCTCTCTCTCTCTCACACACTATTGTTTTCTGTTCACATGCAGTAAGGCTTGAATAGAGATGCAGGGGCTGTTCATTGATCCAGAGCTCAGGCTGTGTAAAGCCCCCATGGTTCTAGAATGCTCCAGTAAACAGTACAGACAGGGAGAAATGTGCCGGAGTCAGGACTATCTCTGTGTTATCACATCGTCAGCCCGATCACCACCGTCCACTCTGTTTATACACACTGCAATGCAGATTTAACATAGTGGAGTCAGCCCTGTTGTCTTTGTGTGTGTGTGTGTGTGTGTGTATGGTGTTGCACTGAAATTGCGTGTTGTCTCATGCTGATTCCTCACCCATATTTCCTTCTGATCATTCTGCTCCAGACCAACTGCTTTAAAACTCTAGACTACTTTGAGTGAACGTGACCTTCAATGCTCATTTCAGCCAGACACTCTTGACGAGAGGCCAGAGGGAGATGAAAAGTGAATTTCGCATCGATCTGGAACAGGCTGTCTCTTAGAGTCAAATGAGGAAAGCAAAGATGCAGTGGAGGTAACTAATGAATACAAAGTGATCTGCTTTAGGGTGCGTTAGCTGCCTCATGTCAACTCTCTCAGGACTCTCAGTCTATTATGTAATTTTTTTTTTCATAGAGGAACCTAGAAATGTTCGCTTGTTCCAGATGCATCAAGGTCAGACTGATGGATAGAGACTGAGCAGTCAATTTTGAAGAGTTTGATCTGGAGGTGTTCTTACTGCAAAGCAAGGCTCACTTTTTTATACCCTAATTAGCCACTTTACAAGAAACATCCACCTTGTAGCTCCACCTAGCTGGTGCGCAGTGTATCTTTTGATACACAGTTTTTTTGGCATCCTCTAGCCCTTTACCAGTGGTTAGTTTCTGAGCACAGAGCCACTCATGGACCTCATGCTATGCTGAGAATGATCCAAATAATATCACATCAACAGAGGCTCTTTTTCCAGCCTTTAAGTACAAGTTATTCATTTTCTGCATCAGGAAACATTTAACAGAAGACTCACCAACTAAATTTGATTTTTTAATACCATTTTTGTATATCTGTGCTTTAGCCTTTATTACAGCTTCCATTCTTTTCAGGAAACTTGCTTTCAGTTATTGAGAGAAATCTGCAGAGATCTCCAAAGTTCAGTCTTAGAAGCTGGTTGTATTTTCTGCTTCTCACGAGTCAAGTAATCCCAAACACATTCAGTGATGTTGAGGTCTGGACTCTGGGGTCAGTCCATTGTTCTTAGAACATTAGCAACTTTTTTGATTTGACAATTTTTTTTGTCAATTTTTTTTTCTTTGTATGTGCTTCTTGACAGCTACACATCCTTTCAGTGCTGAGTTGTCTTCTCACAGTGGAGGGGTGGACAGAAACACCACGTGGAGCTTGATTTTCTCTTTTCTCTCAAGGATGAGAGCTTTAAGTACTGTTTATCTGACAGTTTTGGTGGACTGCCAGGTCTTGTGTGATTAAGAGTCCCATTTTTGCTATAACTTTTAAGCATTTTTGTAACTCCAGCCATTTTGACTGGAAAATGAACAAATGAAGGTTGGTCTCAGACTTTTGCACACTACCGTATATTGAGCCTTATGACTTTTGACGTCTAACATTTTAGAGTAAACACTGTCGGGAAAAAAACTAAATAGAACAATGCTGTGAAAATTATATTTACTATTTTAATTTTACTAAGAATACAACAAAGTTTTCAATGCACAGAGTATTTCCACTCATCAGAAATATGATCCAGTTAGATTGAACTGATATTGATATGGTGCTTTCAAGCAATTATTGGTCCATATTATCATGCAGCTGCTGGTCCATCCCGACTACGAGCTCTGTGGAGCTCTTGCTTGATGGTCTGTTGATGTGTTTGGTCAAACCTTTAAAACATGGGGCATATGGGATGACGTTACTGATTTTCTCACCCTCTCTGGTACATGACGAGGTTGGCTGCCCGATGTGCAATCCTCCCTCATACGCGCTGACTCACCACAGACGCTGACACTTACCAAATACGCACGGTTAGTGTGAGAGCAGTGGGCAGGGGGGGGGAATTTGGAGATGCCATTGAAAGGTCTTGGATGAATATTTCATGTTCAGTACTCAAATCTCATCTTAGAGAAAGAAATGACAGTTCATTTGAGGCACTGGCTCTTATTCCATGTGCCCCTTATGAACTATTACAGCTACAGCTCTAACATCTTTGGACCTGTCTGCAAAAAGACAGTATGAGTGATCCCTGTTATGTCATCTAGCATTAGATTAACAGGTGTACTATTCTGTAACATATAGCAATCATCCTGCTATCATCAAAAATAAATTTCAAATGTCAAGAAGTTGCATGCATTAATGGAGTGTTGATTGGTAATGCGAAGCGAAAGCAACAAAGTACAATATGACAAAATACATGTTCAGTAAATAGATGTGCAATTAATAATAATCACAAACAATTCTTCAACCAGTCAACATAGTTTAACAGCAAATAATGAACAGCATATTGATTTTTAAGTATGTGACACATTAATACGGAATTCTATTGATATGTGTGGTTATATACAGTCATTTGCAAAAGTTTGAACACATTTTGTTGATTTTCTAAGTGAAAATAAATTAACACATTCTTTACAGCGATCAGACTTAAATATGACATGTTTTGGTAAATTTTAGTGCAATGTTTCTATGAATTTGTTGAGGTCATTATAAAAAATTAAAATATAAAATGTGCCATAACTTTCGCATATGACTCCAATTCTAGAACTTGAATTTGTTGGAATTGTTATTTATTAATAACAATAATTAAATACTAGTCCTCTGTTGCAGTGCTTAGAAATGGAACGTACTGAGCTCTGAGCAGACCTAACGTCTGTTCTTGCCAAACAAATTGCCCAAAATAAGATACCAGAGCTTATGATCAAAATAAGCCCAAATGCAATGTTACATGTTGTCTATAAAGAAAATTTCCCATTAAAAAATACATAAGCATGCTAGCTGGCTAAATAGATTCTCCCATAATGACTCATTACACAAACAAAACCTATATGAGAGCGTACATAAAAGCACAGATGACATTCAGAGCTATGGTCTACTTATAGGTGGTGATAACTGAAAGAATATATAGACTAAGCACCAAAAATACCACATACATGCCATAAAAGTCTTGTAAACCATACATTGATTGAAGTCACACAAGCTGTGATATTGATGCAAAAACGTGAGGGCTAAGTGGTAATACCTTATTTAAACATCCATTACAAGTCAACAAATTTTCTTTAGCAATATAACAGTGTCATGTTATCATTACTGGTAATTATACTATTTAGTTCCGACCTTGCAATGTGACTGAGTAATGGCACTCTGAATTCATCTGTAACGTAGCAATGACCAGCCAGGCGTAAAAAAAAAAAACTAACAGCCACAAGCCTGTTGTAAAGAACTATGTCGATAGCAAGTGACAACAACCAAATCAAAATGCTCCCATCAACAATCAACAAAGCTGTTCACAGCAGACATGAGTGGCACAGCTTCGTTTTTGACAGACACCCTGTTTCTATTTTTGACACATCATGTTGCATCGTGCTGATGTCCTGCCAGAGAGTGTGTAAATCATAATTAATGTTTAATTGAACCTTAAATCAGCTCTCGTTCTACCTTCTATACTGCAGTTGCACCTTGCAGCAGCACTAGGTCAGAGATCTTTTTCCTCATGGAATGTAAATAAACTTTATTAATTTGTTTTGTGTCATAATGTTCCCAAAATCTTATAATAAAAATGAATACTTGATATAATCATTGGTATAATTGCCTTGTGCCTACACTGCCAGTATCTCCTGGTACAACCATGAGTTACTGAGCACAACTTTGAATGTATTATTGCATGATTGTCATTAAACAGGTCATAATATTTTATGTTATGACAGCTTATGCCATGTGCTAAGTTTACTGTGTACTCTAGTTAGCTGTCAGGACATCATGTTATGACATCTGTCTGAAAATGAATGGCAGTTGTAACATGACACGTTATATTACTGGACATAATCGGTCATAACAACTCATGACAGTGTATGACCTCTTCTATGACATGTTTATGGCATGGTTATGTCAGTGTTATGCAGCAGGGTACAAGTAAAGTGTTACCTAAGCTAGTATGCTACACAGAGTGAAAAAAAAAAACATTAACCGCTAACAGAGATTTCAGAATTCAAGAGTCTTACGATTTAAGAAATGTAATGTTGTTGTTCAGAAACAGTTAAGGATGATTATGTTTTTGGTTGTGTTTTGTTTCTAGCAAAATACCATTTGTTTCCGGTTGTCGTTTTTCGGCCTTCAAACCTTTTCAGAGCATCTGCACTGTTGGTTACTTATGACCTCCGATTATCAGCCTTTTCCATCCTAAAAATGTGTTCCTTTGTGAATATGTCAAGGCCATGACATACTGATCCATTGAGTCCATTCACTTTAGGCCTATAGAAAGTAGTTGATATATGGTCTTCATTCTAAATATATATGCCTATTCTGCATGTGTGTTAAGTGCTGATAAGGTTCCGGACAAACACTGAGGTATTCAGAGTGTTAACTGCATCTGTCCTACAGTGATCACAGCACACACACTCTTTTGTACTGAACTACACTTAGCCCTAATTAGCAACCATTCTGGATGGCTTAGCTTTGAGACTGGGGATGCTTCTATATCCTAAAGCATCAATAGAATGACATTAGCATTGTCTTTGTCTAGGTTATCTGTACATTGGTCACATTTCCCATCCAAATGCTCAGTGTCTGATTCACTAGCGCTGTGCTGTGCATGACGATTGTAAAAATCCACTAGATTGGGTATAAGTGCTCCCTCAGTAGCTGTCAAGACAGAGCATCCTTCCTTCCAGTGCCCACATATTATTATTTCACTGCCTTTCACCCAACATGCCTGATTTAAGTGGGCTTAGCATCAGTAAATGTAGATACTGTATTATATTGCCTGTTTGCACTATTTTAACAGGGTGTAAGTGCCAAATAAAATAGTACAGCCAAATCTTTGGATATAACAGGGGATATCAAAGGGAAATTCCACTTTTTTTAATGGTTCTTAAATAGTTGAGATGCAAACAGAGTCATTCATAGTGGTTTGCTGTGTGCAAATGCACCATTCTGAAGAAACTTAGCATCGCACGATTGTTCACAGTGATGGTGATAGAAACTAGACATCCTAAGCATTTAATGGCTCTAAAAGCTACTTCACAGAAAGCTATTATGTAAAATAGTTACAAATATGCTGCCTGATGCCTGAGACATTGAGTATTGTGATGGTTTTGAGAAGCGTTTGGCCTAAAATTAACTTTTCATTTTAGGCCATTCATTCATGGTGGGGGGTAGATTGAGGGCATTACAAGGCAAAATAGTCCCCACTACATAGTACCACTATTTTACCATGATCAACATTACATATAGAAACTCAGTAGCTTTACAGATCGATTTGGATAGCAAAGAAACATTTGCACTGTAGACATTGCAACCCCTGGTTTCTGTCACCACCACTGTAAATAAGAGTTGATACATTTTTGTACAATGCACGATTTCACATCAAACCACTCTGAATGACTTTGTTTACATCTGAACCATTAATTTATGCAGAAACTTTGAAATCTGGTGGTATTTCCCTTCAGCTATACTTGCCTTTGGAACTTTCTTTGGATGGAAAGAAGTTGGTAGGGCATTTTAGGTCATGGCACACTAAGTGGTCCAATTAAGAATATTTGGCTTGTTTATACACTTCGTATGTGTATTTCTACCCAACACAAATCTTGAGACCAGGGTGCAATTATCACATGTTAAAAATACTGCCTGCCTCTTAGGCCAGGCAGTAACAGAGGCAAATAAAGCCACAGGAAATGTTTCACCCAAAAATGCCACCGTTGCTCATAATGAATAAAAGCTTCTGTGGACTGTTAGCCTTATTCAGACAAGCATATTAACTATTCCCCATTGGATTTCATTAATTTTTAGCTATGTTAGCGTTATGGGGTGAAGTATTTTTCACCTGATAGTGGGATGTAGTGTTTGAGGGAATTCCATTTTCCGTTACAAGTTTGCTCCTTGGACTCTGAGCTGTGTGTTTTATTAGATCTTGTTTTTTTCTCCTCTGCCCTGATTTCCTGTCCCACTGGAAGACATTTTTCTGTTTTGGGGTTGAGCCTGTTTTCCAGTGGCTGTTCTTTGGACTTGGGGTAGAAAAGTAGACAGACAGACAGACAGGAAGAGAGACAGGAAGAAAGAAAGCAAGAGAGGCAAAGAAAGAAAGCAAGAGAGACAAAGAAAGAAAGAAAGCAAAGAAGGAAAGAACGGCAGAGAGAGACAGAAAGGCAAAGAATGAAAGAGAGGGAAAGAAAGAAAAAGAAAGAGAAGCAAAGAAAGAAAGGAAGAGGCAAGGGAGAAAAAGAGGCAGTGAGAGAGAAAGAAAGAAATGCAGAGAAAGAGAAAGAAAAAAGAAGACAATGGAACAGAGGCAGAGAGAAAGAAAAAGAAAGAGGCGAAGATAGAAATAAAGAAAGAAAGAAGCAAAGAGAGGTAAAGAAAGAAAGAGAAAGGAAGAGAGACAGACAAAGAGAAAAAGAAAGGCAAAAAAGAAGCCAAGAAAGAGAGAAAGAAAAAGAAACAGAGGGAAAGAAAGAGAAAGAAAGAAGGAAAAGAGAAAACGAAAGCAAGAGAGAAGGAGAAAGAAAGAGCAGATGAACAGAATTTTTCATTGTTAGTATTTGTGCCAGCTTTCTTATTCTTATAAGTGTTGAAGACACTTCATATTTATGTACATGCCTGGGTGAGTTATGAAGACACTTCAGCTCATGGCCCAGTAGGACAGTGGCCAGTCTGGTCTCTGTAAGACGGAACATATTGGCTTTGGCTCCAGTGCTTGTGTTTGCTGAGAGGGTTTTTCCCTCAGGTGCGTTGCAGAGATGTAGGGGAAAGCTGAATGGGAACAGAGCAGGGTTTGTGTCCGCTGAAGACAGGGTGGAAGAGAGGGAGGGGAGGTTGCCCAGCCGGTCTAACAACACTCTAAGGTGAAGAGTTTAGCTTTCAAAGTCCTAACACAACAGTTAGGGTTACAAGCACAATAAATCAAAATGATTTAACCCAGAATGTAATGATGTTCTGAGTAAGACTTGTGTTGTGGAAACATCTTACTCCAGTGAAATAATTCCCGAAAAGCAAGTTAACCTGACAGGGCTTAACAAGCCCTTTCTGACTAAAATAGGCAATATTCTTAAAATTGATTGTAGTTTTAGAAGTTTGCTCATCACTCACAAGCTGCTTAGTCCATCGGGACCTCACACAAGTTGTAAAAAAATGACTGACAACATGTTAAAAGGATAAATACACAAGTTGTGTAATCAGAATGTTATTCTGATTATTATTCCATATTGCAGCCACTGTCTGTGTATGACTGTCATTGAGCAGCACTACAGAAGGCATTATCAAATAACATGTGCTTCAGTGGGTGTACATTTCCAACATATTTGCATTTTGTTCAACAGTACATACTCACAATATAATGTAAACTGGGAAATGGTAAACAATACACCCGTCTTTCCAAATATTTGTTTATGAACTGGATGAATATGCTTCAGATACTCAGTGCGCCAACAGCACAAGGATTTACCTCTAAATGACTGGCTCAAATGATGAGTAATGTTGATGACAGCTAAGCTAAGTCTAAAGGACACCAGCTGTCTAATGAAATGAAGGTTGGATGTGTTCCTGGGATGTAGAGGGGGTGCAAATAGAGGGAATACTTGTTAATAGAGATCAAGGTCAGCTCAATCCCTCTATAGATTATGGTGGACATAAAGACGATCTCTAACCATATTACTGAAACACTTTCTGCTAATTGCCCAGAACCACTGCTTCAGTGTGAATGTGTTTTCTGTATTAAGTGGAAATTTTGAAATCATTTGACACTGACATCATTTGATTCTGACACAGGGACATGACAGACCATTGTCATTTTCTAATATAGAAGTCTAATTTGACTTCTTTATTGCCACTATAGCACATTCACAGAGCTCACTTGCCCAACAAGACGTTCATTCAAGCCTTTTGTCCTTGCACTTCGACTTGGATTTATGGGAAAGGTTATAGGGTCGGGTTGCTGCACTTGGCATGGAGAAAATGGCCAAAAATGTTGCTGACATGGGCAGAAACCAAGAGCGAAAGAGAGTGAGAGAGAGGTGTCAGCGAAAAAGCGTGGTGACCATCAGCCTCTGCTCTGATGCGGGGAAAAATGCTGATGAAGAGAACAGCAAGAAGAGATCAGAAATGTCAGGCGGGAGGGGGTGGAGGCACACAAAGCGGTGTCAGAATTCTCCCTCCCGTCCTAGAGAAACCCCTTGCATTCCAGGTATGGCAGGGGAATTTGGCCAGTCCTCAGAGCTCAGAAACAACCACTGCATTGTGGTCATCTGAGAGACTCGTGTGTATGTTGTCTTTATGGGGAAGTGACACGTTAGAATGAGAAGTGGTATTAAAAGGGACAAACCCGCTGACTTATCATGCAGATTCTCCAGAGTTGACATTTTATTCTGAGGAAATTCCACACATGCTAAAAGATTATGTTGTATACCACCAGGACATTGTTGCTGAACGATAATTCTTCTTATAAGATCTTTTGACACCATTGCTATTACTTAAAGCAGCACTTTAAATTGGGGATTAGGGAGACCTCTGGTTCAAATGTGTAATTGAAAGCAACTTGCAGTACATCAGTGGTGGTCAGCACCCTTGAGCAGATTATCTGGACAAGTAAGATTGCCTTTTAAGATATCCTTTATGTTCAAGTGGCTTAGGAGTCTAGCCCAAGGAATCTTATTGCTATAGCAGAGGCATTCCTGCCTGGATGGGAAATTGAACCTTTGATCTTCTGTGGTCGATGGCATCATCTGCTAAGCTGTCGCTACACTGTTATGCATACCACCACTGTGATCTACATCCCTACTACTTGGGGATATCCAGCCGGACCTTCTTTTCAGGCTAAGATTGTAATGTCAGTCTGTCAGTCCAATGTATGAAAAGTCTGAAATCCTTTGCCAAATCCGACCTGAAGGCTCTGATTGTTCAATGAACACGTTAGGCTTTATAACTTGCAGCAGCACAAGCTCACTATGTTTAACATATTTTTTTCTTTTTTTGAATGGAGAACAGTTGGTTTTCCCTGAACACACAGATTACGTTGAGGGGTCACTGTAGATGACCTGTGACCTTCTTTGGGTTCAACTAACCATGAACCAACTGTTAGCAAACACTGAACTGAAGCATGCCGGTCATTTCAACTCAAATGAGACTTGGCCTTCATCAGGGCAAATAATCCTGGAAAGTCACATTTTTAGTGGTTGTGGGAAAATTTATAGCATGGTCATGCCACTCTTTTTTTTTTTTTTCCCCAAAACTGACTGCAACCACACCACCCTTCCCACATATGCTTTCAGTACCGCTCAAAGAAATGGACAACGTAGCTTTAGAGAACACTGAGGGAAACTTGCACTGTGCGTTTGGGAGCCTGGTCGAACAGATCGATTGCTTGAGAGTGCTTTTCCACACCACAGACAGACACCGTTACCTCTCAGCTTACAATGCCTTCGACTCCCCAGTCCTAGCTCTGTCCCGACAGACAGATTAATGGATTTTCCCCTGCCTGCATCCTGCAAGATCCATGTTTCAGATGCATTCAAAGAGCCATTTCATTCCTGCTCTTCTTCCGTATTACCATCTGCACCCCCCATGTGCCAGTAAGTAGCACTGTGCCAGACCAGGACTAAGCCTCATTCTCTCCACCCAGCTTAGCAGGCTAAGGAGGTCAGCCAGCAGTGTTAGGGTGTGTGTATATCAAGAGTATAGGAACATATGTTTAGTATGGGTCGTGGCCGGGGCAATAAAGGGGTTGGGGGTGTGGGTAAAGAGGTGTTTTTGGGAGGTTACATTTCCAAAGGCCTCAAGGTCTACTGTAAGAACTGTCAGAAGGCCTATTATAAATCTACCTGATCCTGTTTGGGGCATTTCACTGCATCCCTATAGACATGGTCCTATGAGCATTTAGGGCAAATAATTGCACCGGACAATTCTAAAATATCTAGTTAGCAACTGTTTGCTAACTATGATAACTATTTCCCAGTGTTTGTTTCCCCAAGTGTTTGTTAATAATTAGATTTTTGTTGAGATATTAACATAGAAATAAGTTCAGCTAAGCTTAAACTGTAGCCTATAGCTGAATTGTAGCGTCGATATTAATGCTGCATTCAACTAATGCTCGTAACTCGGGATTTCACAACCTCCATCTAGAAAAGCCCAAGGAATACTACCCATTAAGTAGAAAATTACTGCTCGGAAAGTTGAGAAGGTGGCTGCTCACAATATCAACAGATAAAAAGTATCATTTCTCTACTTGAGATCATAGTAGTGCTTTAAAACGATCAACATACAGACATGGTATTTGGTTACATCTTGTGACACTGACCATAAGGTTTGCTGTTTTGAGAAGGTAAATACATCATGGACTATAAAGTTCTCTCATATCACTGAAGTTAGCTGGCATTCAACTTTCAAAAATGTTGTAATTTAGAGCTCTGAACTTCACACTTCCGAATTGAGTTGAATACAACATAAGTTGTATTGCAGCTTGTAGGTAATTTACAGCATTTGATATCAAGCTAAGGTTGCTCTGTAGCCTGTAGACGAAGCATTGTGTTGACAATAAGCTTCGCTTGTGCTTTAGCCCAGTCTATGGTTGAATTTTAATATTGATTTTAAGTTGTATTATAGCTTGTGGTTAAGACATGTTGTTGGATAGCTTGAAGCTAAAGTCGTATTAGCCCTTAGTTGAATTACAGATTAGGTTTCAAAATTGTACTCTAGCCTATAGTTGAACTGCAGTGTTGATTGCAAGCTAAGGTTGTACTGCAGTACAGCTGGTTTGTACTGTTGCTAAGGTTGAAGGTGAGAGGCAGAGCAGGACGGAAGCCCATCTCTTCTCCTCCCAGAAACGCATTTCCTGATCCTGGACCATGCTGTTTGTTTTGGACTGCATCTCAAAGTTCTCTTCACACCCCATTCAGCCCTGCTCATGTGCAGTGACTGTCCAAAAAAGGTGACCACCATTTTCCTTGGGCACTATCAGTGTTGTGTAGGAGCCAAAGGCATTCCCAGGCCCTCCTTTTAGTCTGCTGACCCACCCTGCTTCTCTCACTGACGTATTTCAATGTGTCCAATGCTGATAATCAACCAAGCTGTCAGAGCTGTCAGCTGTATGTGTCGGCCTGCTATCTAGTTTCTGATATTGTTGCCCAAGGAGTGATGCTTTATATACAAACAAAAGCTTTATCATGGAAAATTCAAACCTCACCGCTGAGTCTGACTATTGCAGTTTTACTAACCACATGCTAATATGGTGATCACATAATGCTAAGTGAGTGATTTAAACTGCATGGCTTCAGATGAACCCTGCTGATTCCCTGCAAGGTTTGTTTCTTATTGAAGTCTTGGCCAGCCTGTTCTGGAGCGTATCCATTGCTGCAGAGATTCGTTGCCTTGGTTACATCGCAGTTATGAGTAATGAGTGAATGAGGAGCCTATGGCTGCTCGGAGTCTTGTGTTCTCTGAAGCGTTTGTTTACAGTTGATCTGAGGGCAGTGCTGTGATGTCCCTTGTATTGGTTAAGGACAGGTTTGGAAATCTGGTTTAGAGGACTTCTTCTGTAGCATGTTCTACTGACATCCTGGTTTCCAGAACAAATTCTTTAATTATTAGTGTGCTTTTGTTCTTTGAAATGGAAAAAAGGCCCCTGATGGCCAATAATGGTAGAAGAAACCAGGGAAACCCTCATGTCAATGAAATGTTTGTTGGCAGGCTTTGTGGAACAGCTGGCTATACTAATATTTTAAAGGGGAGTTCCATCGATTTTTCAAAATTTCTGCATAATCCAGTCATTGAGAAGCAAACAAAGTCTTTCAGAATGGTTTGATATGAAAATGGTTAATTGTAGAGAAATGTGTGTGTGTGTGTGTGTGTGTGTGTGTGTCGGAGCAAGCTTTGTATCTCCAAAATGGTAACTTCACAGGAGAAGGACAAAAACTACCTGCATTGTAAGTGAATGTGACCAGACTTTCTGATTGACTCTGTTTACATCTCAGCAATTAAATCATGAAGAAATTTTGAGAAATCTGTAGAATTCCCCTGTAATGACCCCATTCTGCTTGTCTCTGTGGGTTCTGGCATTTCTGCGCCACCTAGTGAAGACCATTATGTCCTGCACCTGATGAGTGAGTTTAATGGATTAAAGTTAAAACCAGTCCATTAAAGCCACTGTTTTGTCATTTCACTAAAACAGGGAAAGTAGGATTACTTATAAAGACTTCAGTGTACCACCTGAAATACATCATCCCACCTTGGTGACTACCATCTGTTAACTTATTACAGCTGGAACTTTCATATGCAGCCACTGGGGGGCAGGCAACACATATCTTAGCAGGTGTATTGTTGCCTACCTCAGAGGATTAAAGTAAATTCACAGAGATAACTGAAAAACAACTGATAGCTTTGTTGTATTCTTAATTTCTACAACCCTTTTGACACAGATTCAGTTGTACAGAATAGCATTTTATTGAAAAGGTTACAGTTTTAGCATGAATTGCATGAAGCCACACATGCTGAAGTGAAAACTGTTGACTACACTGTCCGTTCAGTATAAGAATGCTGAGCATTGTATAATTGTTACCCTAGGCAACCTTCTTCTTCAAATCCAAAAAATAACGACAGTGACCTATGGCTACATGACTGCAGTTTTTCATGCTCTGTTTATGAGACATTGCCTGTCCTCTGAAGTGTTCTTTTTGCCCTGAATCACCTTCTCTTCTGCCTCTGTGTTTGTGAGCACGAGTGTCTGCAAATGCACTCCCAGCCTGTTCTGGACACTGCGTGTGACATTTTATCAGCTTACTTTATTTCTGCCCAAGTGTTGTCCTTTAGGCATTCTACGTGGCCGACAACAAGGCCTGCATTTAATACCTCTCAGACTGACTCATTAGCTCATGCTGTTTCTTCTCAATACCCTCTTTCTCAGGACCTGAAATAGAGGTCATTGCTCTTCTTCGATCTTCAATCTGTATTTTTGTTCTCTTTGTGAGGCGCAACTAACAGTTTGTGTTGTGTGTCTCCATCCACCAGACTGCAGCTACACGTGTCACCTGGAGTGCGAGGGTCTTGTTCAGTTGGACTGCAACCAGAGTGACGGGCAGACAGAGGAGACGCCCACCGACTCCCCCTGCACGCCCTACTCCACACCATCTGTGGCGAAGGTAAGCTTACATAGGGATTCACACCAGAGGGTAGTAGTGGGCAGGTCCATACCGGTTCATCCTGAATTACTGGATGAAATTCTTCCTCAGGTCATAACTGTTATAGCAGCATGTTACAAATACGGAACACACAAACAGTGCAAACCATGCTAACGTTAACCCGTTTGAGTGGCTCAGTAACATTTATGTCTGGTCCACTGCATTTGAAGTAGTCCACTTTGTTTTTGTGTCAGATTTACTTTGGCTGTGAAGGGACATCCCAGACGTTTAATATAAGTCAATGAAACCAGACTTTTTTCCAAGTAATTCTGGGTCATTTCTTTTGGTCCATTCATCATGAAATATACATGCAATGTAAAGGGAATCAGAAACACTCTGCTGCTTCTGACGTGTTCTGTAGGCACGTTTGACAGTAATAGAACATCTCTTTTTTTGCTTATTTTTTTATTTCACAGCAGGTTTAAAACATGATGGCACAGCAGATCTGTTTGTTGTGGTGAAATAACAGGCTTTTACTCTTGTTGATATCAGATAAAAGGCCTAGTTAGCATCATGACAGTACAGATACTGTTAGTACTAAGCAGTATATGTTCTGTACCTACTATGCCATTATGATCATAATGTAGTAAATTCACAATGCTGTAGAAAGGTGAAATGTGTGATTACAATTGCAAAAAATTGCAGCCAGACAGAAGGGTGTCATGTTTTGATGGACGTATGATACACATCTAGCGGTTACAGTGTGAATGAAACATTGATTGAAATAGAGGCGTATCTATTCCATCAGATGGATGGTTGACTGTAATCCTTTAGAAATGTTTTCGTTGTGAACTGGCCTATAGTCACTTGCTGTTTATTACTGCAGGGATCATGCAGGCCTGCAGTTATAGTTAAAAGAAGGTAGAAAAAGCTAGTTTGTTATGATTTAAAGTTATGTTAACTAAATGTCTTCCTAGCAAGCAGCCAGAGAGGAACCCTCAGAGCTTACTAGACCTTCATAGAAGACCTAATTATTTCTGGGAAACTAAAAAAAAGGAATTTTTACTCTTTTTATTCAAGAGAATAGTGACGCTTGTTGTATTTAAACTCCACAGGTGTGTACGTATTATGGTAATACTTCAATTATTTTGTTTAGTGGTTTTGGATGTTAAAGATCTTAAATCGCCCAACAGAAAGTTCCAACCTATTGGTTAGACCTTCAGGAGCTGGACAGAAGGCCTTACACATTATTACCAACTAGGAAGTGAGAATGGAAACAACCATGCATGTTTTGATTTTCAATGGGTGTGACCAATGTCATGAGTGAAATTGTCGCTTCTTGTGGAAGTCCTTGATACATCACTGACTGTCAGTATGAGTGGTAGTCTGACCGGTGTGTTTCAGTTCAGGTGTTAGAAAGGGGAAAAAGGTGCCAACCCTATGTCCAGGCTCTTTACTGAAAGACTACTACATACAACGTAAAATATATGTTTTTATGTTTGTTAAACTCTTCAAATAAGGCAGAGGTCACTAATAGGCGGCCTGCGGTCCGAGTCCATTAAAGTCAAAGTGAAATGGAAATCATAAGGCATTTCCCTTGCATACTATGATGCAGTGTCAGGGAGGGTCTCTGAGCTAGATTTTTAGTGTTTTCGCTGGATAATATGTTAGCGTTGGGGAGAAAGTGTAACAAGATATTATTAGTTAATATTATTTTCTCTCAGCCTGCTGGTGCACTGTGATGTAATCAAGGCTTGGAATATGTTCTAGTGGCAAGAAAAAGTCATTACACTTTAATAGAAGATTATAGGAAAAGATGAATTTTGGCTTTTAAATGATATAAGATTAATCATGCTTAATATAATCAGGGGCATGAAATAACAAGGTAAAAAAGTTTACATCTGTGTGGACATTTCATGGCACAAAGACCCACAGGCATGTCTCGGCTACACTGGCGGTAGTCTTGTCTAGAATAAAACACTGAAAAGATACCCATCTGCAAAAAAATTTATTTAGTTTGCATTCTGAATCTGAGCACAGACTCCCATCTCCTCAACTTAATAAAGTGATATATTGGAGTGAAGGCAGCATCCAAATGTACAGTAACCTTTTGTCCTTGAAGTTTATTCGTTTTTCTTTCAAAACAGAAAAGATACAGCTGAAAAAATGCTGGAAACAAAACAGAGAGAAGTGAGTAGGCATTTCTCCTGCTGGCTTTTCTGGACCACATTAGTGCATGCCTGAGTTCCTCTCAGGGGTCTTGACTGTGCATAGTTGTAGCAGTAAGTTCACTTCGGCCCCTAGGTAGGCAGAAAGTGACAGCACAGAGGAAGAGCAGCAGGGGCCTGCCAGGACACATCTCCATCCACACGCCAGCCGCTATATTAAACTACAGACACGGGCACCTGCACGCTAACCCTACACATCTTCAAATTTTTACTTTTATATAAAGAAGTGGAAAGATCACACTGATTCTGAGCAGCATGTGTACAGTGCGCACAGTGGTAGTCAAAGGTTTTATTAACTATTCTGTTGATGCCTTATTGGTAATCAGTAAGGGTCGTTAATGTGAAGAAATGTAAGTTTACACTTTTATTAAGCTCTTGAAAGATGTATTTAAGAAAGTTTATTTATATAATGGGCAATGAAGTTGTATTGATGAAAAGGTTTAGATTTATAGCAGGGTTAATTAAAAATGGAATGAAATAGTTTGTAGAGTTGCCTTTTTTAATTTGTTAAAATAAATTTTTAATTGTGTTAAACACGAGTTGTGTCAACTCTGCCGCTGTTCATTTTTTATACATTTCTATATAATTAATTTTTTATCATGTAAATAAATTCATTCAGAGTGATTTGATGTGAAATACTCGATTCAACAGAAATATATAGAGTCAGAGTTGTTCACAGTGTTGGTGATGAGAACCAAACGTCCAAAGAATTTAATGCCTCTTAAAGCTCCCTTACAGAAAGCTATTACTTGAAATGGTTATTGCCATGGTTATAAGCTTGAGACATTGTTTTACGACAGATTTTGCCTGAAACATATTTTTTTAAATGTACTTTAAAGTGTTGCTTGACAGGTTGTTTTGCATAGTGAATCAAATTTAATATATTTGGCTTTTTAGACATGGCGAAGTAAGTCTGATAAGATTAATTTCCCTCAAAAGTGAGTCAGAAAAGCTTAGCAGTTGGTTACAGAGTATAAACTGTGTTAAACTGTGTTAGTATTACCACAAACACTTGAGAAAATCTCTTAAACCCAGAAGCAAAAGCCATATTTTACAAGATCTTAATTGGAGCTACCTGATTTAGATTGCTATGGCACTACCACACATTGCTCAACATCAGTGTTCTAAGTTAACAATACCGACCTTGTTCTGCTTCATCCTTTCTTTATGGTAAGATCTCCTCTTTCCAGTGTATGTCTTGCCTCCTCTGAAAGCTTCCATTTCAGTGCTGTCAGTAATGAGAGAGAGCCCAGCTGGGCTGGCCTGTCATGGAGATTGAGAGTAGCTGAATGGAGAGCTGTCAGCTTTGGCCATTAAGATCATTCCTCTTCTGACCTGAAACTCACATTAATGTTCACAAGCCAACGGACAGCATTTTCACTTTATATGGCCTTTCACACTGCTATATTTATGTCTCTGCATTAACCACGTGATAAATGTTGTGGGTACTTCTGACTGTTTAGTTTTCTTTAGTTACCACTAGAGGGAAGCACCGGTCAGTGACAGGCCTGTTTGTAAAGAGCCTTTCAGTTGCATGGTGATGTAAATGTGAATAACCCCATTACAGAGTAAAACTTAATAGATGTCTTTCAGAGCAAAGCATCCAAAACATTTTCTAAAGGAGAAACTCAATTAGAGGAACACAAAGGCTTTGGACTGTCCATCGGTTTTCTAGATTGACATCATTGTGTTGGGGCTTTCAGGCCCAAGGCTTTCTGTTACCATTCCTGCTCATTATTTAAGAGACCAAGCTTCTCAGACACACTGAAATGGAACCAGTCTAGTCACCACTAAATGACAGAAAATGGATTATCAATGGGCTGGACAGCACTGGCCTCAGCACTGAGAGTCAATAATCAAAGTATAAAAAGCTGTCTTGGGGACAAGCCTGTGTCTTATGGACATTTCATGAAAAGAGACTATGTATAAATGGCAAATTTTTCTTCTTTAATTAAGTTCACTGTCCTTAGATTTTTCTTAGGACAGTGATGATATTCTCTGTTTTACAGTGAAGTATATGCAAAGCTGGGTAGAGTAGCCGAAACAATACTCAAGTAAAGGTATTGATACCTGGGTAAAATAGTAACTGTAGTCAAAGTAAAAGTACCTTCCTAAAAAGCAACTTGAATAGAAGTACAAAAGTATCAAAAAAGTTTCAAAGCGTCTTGAAACATTAATCTGGATAACAAAAGTTTAAACGCACCCAAGACTCATTTGAAACAGATACAGTCCGATTGCTCAAATCACTTTAGGAGGTGGTCTGAAACACATTTGAGCCACGTTATAGCAGTGTAAACGCGTCCATCTCTCCAAGACACATTCGACAACCGAAACTCCTCCCATGCAGTCAGTCACTGGGCATGTGATCTGTGTTTTCGAGGAAGATGATCATGGAGGATGCACATGGATCCCCTAATTTTGTAGAAATGCACAACAGCATGCAAAATTGCAAATTTCAAGGCAACCATCAGTAGCATAGCACAGGAAGAGCCTGAACGGATAAACAATTGATAATTGGTTGCTGTCCTACACAGCAATTGGATTTCAGTCCAACTGACTGGAGATGCGTTTGACTACCTGTAAATGCATGTGGCTAAAATTCTATCAGGATACAGTCCAGATACTAGTCACATGAAGTGTCCAGGTCTAAACGGGGTCTAATATACTTAAGTAGAAGTAAAAGTATTATGATTTGAAAGTACTCAGGAGAGGACAAATCCATCAGTACCTTTTGTTAAGTGCATGTACTTGAGTAAATGTAGCTAGTTACTACCTACCTCTGAGTTAGTTACTACCCACCTCTGTGAGTGCAGAATGCAGTGGATGAATAGGAAATAGAAAATGACTAGGCTATTCTTCTTCACTTTTATCTGAAAATTCATATGGATATTTCCACCCCAACTGCGTATCTCTTCACCGCTCCTTCACCCTAATTTATGGATGAAATTCCCCCAAATATGTCATGCCTCTTCAGTGTCTTGCATGAACCTGTAAAAGGACTCTTTCACCTCTCTCTCTCTCTCTCTCGTTTTTAATGTTTTGAGAGGGTGCATAATGTTCTCACAGGGCGCTTTACCCTAATTCGCCTCATATCATGCAAGTGCAGCCCTCTACCCTCAGCCCCCACACCCTCAGCAGCACTCAGCCCAACACTTCAGCATTAGCTTTTTCCCCTATAGCCTCAGAGTCTCTCCTAGTCTCTCTATTCATTATCATTTAACACATAAGGAAATTGCCAGTATTCCTGCAAACACACATACTTTCCTTTAGTAGAGTTTTGCATCCACTTTACATCCTACATTATTGGAAGGCATCAAGCTATAGGTGAAGGCAGGTTAGACGCTAAAGGAACATCTTGTGAAGTAGTTGGGACAGCAGCATGTTGACCACTGTGTTACATCGCCTTTCCTTCTAACAACACTTAATAATGATTTGATGACTAAAGACACACAGAGTTGGGAGATATCCCCCTGCTGCGGCTCTATGTATTCCCTCCCTAGAGCCATGTCACTCAGATATACATGCTGAGCCTTTTTGCTCTCAGCGTAGGCTTCCTGACCTCCTCCAACCCTGCTAGCATCCACCCCAGGCCCACTTTACTCTCCAGCTAGCCCAAATCGCACTGTGTTCCCTTAAAGTCCCTTTAGGGTTTTGGGTTTAGGGTTTATATAACTTTTGTATTACTGTGATATGTTCTTATTTAATGTGAGTAAATGGTTTTACTTAGTGTCCTGAAGCACAACATATTTTTCTGCCATGCTGGACACAAATAAGAATTGATTTGGTGAATAGAGGGGGTAAAAAAAAGTTGCTGTATATGTATATCATTGCTGTTGGAACAAAACCGTGTATCTCCAAATTGTTAAAAAGAGAAGAAAAAATGCTCTTTTTTATTAAATTAAGAAGAATTCTACCGATTGTTCAAAATTTCTGCAAAATTCAATTAACGTAAATGGTAACGTAAAGGCATACAGCACTGTTTGATGTGAAATGATGCCTTGTAGAGAAAATTACCACAGATTTTCTTTACAGTGGTGGTAACAGGTTACATACGTTGTGATGTCTAAAGCGCAAACATAGTCATTTTATTTACTTATCCGAAATAACCAGTGAATCTGCCTGCATCTGTGTGTAATGCTGATAATGGTAAAATTGTGGTAAATCTGTTTTCTTTGGGGGCTATTTTGCCTAACAGTGCCCTGTTTGTACCTCTCTGCCATGAATGGATTAAAAAACTTTTTTTAGGCCAAAACCTTATCTGAAAACTATCATAAAACGTCTCATGCATCATGCAGCATATTCATGCATTCTTTTATTAATGTAATAACTTTGTGATGTAGCTTTCAGAGGCATTAAGGGCTTCAGACATCAGGTTCCTCTCAACACCATTGTAAATAATTCTGACACTAGTTTTTCTAAAATGAAGAATTTCACATCAAACCACTGACTGAATTTGTTAGCATCTTAACCATTTAATTAGGCCAAGATTTTATAAAATAGGTAGATGCTCTCATTAACGTTAACAACATTTTGATCTACCAGTCGTTGGACCCCAAAAGTAATTTGACGCAGTGTAGACTGCTGCTGCTGTTTTTCAAAATTACAGACTGTAACAATATAGTGCTTTGGTGGGAGGGATTGGCCTTGGAGGAGTTTCAGCAGCCTTGACTACACTATAGTTTAAACATGCGACTCTTGCATCTCAGACTTCCTTTTTCCTGTCTCTCGTGCATGTCGGCCACAAACATAAGCCTGAATGCACTCTCAAACTTGCACATTTGCATACATACAAATTGTACACTCTGTGTGCAGTGGCAACCTCAGGGGTGTTGCAGCTACAGGGGAGCTTCAGCAGAATTTGCTTTATCTCTCTTTATCTGTGCATTTCTGCGTATGTGGGCCGAGGCTTATCGAGTCAGTTAGCCTCCCAGTCACTCCTTCCTGTTTGCGTTCTAATTTGTGTCTTTCATGTCTCAGAGATAGAGCAGTCTTCCTTGTTCACAGTGCATGGTTGTGAACACTCTCACTCTCTCTATCTTTCTCACACACACAAATGCATTTTCTGAGTCGTTTGCTTTTCTCTGCGTGGTTACCAAACGCTGTCATTCTCTGGCCATGAAGGAAACCTCCAAAATAAATGAGGGTGAATGGAACCCGTAATGAGTAGTATGCAAATCTGCTTGATATGCTTTTCCTTCACAGCTCTGGAAGCTAGCCATTATGCGCCCACACGTACTACTCACTCACACTCGCATATTCTCATACACATACAGGCGATTGTTGTGTAAAATCATGAGGAACTCTCTCCTCCTCCTGCTGTCGCTCCCTTCGTTTCCAGGAATGAGTTGGCAGGCCTGTCTTGCTCCACACACACTATAGAACTGCCCGCAAGATAAAACCCAGTTGCCAGGGTGTCCTCCAATCTGCTCCTGAGACTCTACAGACCTCATGAGTGGGAGAGTCACTGCAAGAAGATTCCTCCGTTCCCTCACCTCGACTAGACCTACTATTGTGTCGGTGATTTTTGCAGGAGTGTAGTGATCTGCAGACGCACGCACACATACAAACCAAGTTTTTATTCTGCAGGAAGTGAAGTAACTGCTCTCAGTGCAATGGTTGCTTTCACACGTGGTGTTCTAAGCTGCCTACATCAGTTTGATGCCTCCTCTTTCCAGTAGCGTAGGAGTGGAGACTATTCTCTACCGGAGAATGACACGCCATCCAGATTTAGTTTAGCATCCTGTTTATTCTACTTTTAAGTTACTTGCCTCTATGAGCTCTTTCTACCTTATGGATCCACTATATGAATGTATACTAGACTGCCGTCCATTTGTTGCTAAATTTTAGTTTAGTCTTGTAAGTAGCTGCAGGCAATGAATTGTACAAAAGTAAACCTCTACTAAACACCTGTTTGTTTCAGCATAGCTCCAAATAATAAGCTTTTTCATTATATAAAACACTTAAAAAAAGAACTAAAGTGCTACATGTAGTAAAGCAAAAAAAGGCAAAACAACTTCAATATATGGTTAGTCTATTGTTTGTGAAGCAAGTATGCTAGCTGGCTAGCGTAATAGCTAAGCTGGCTGAGCTTTTAATAAGTTTTAAATGCATGTGGTCTGTAATTTACTAAACCTTCAGCAAGATGAGCTGACACCTTCAGCTAAATGGGCTATAGCGCTAGCTAGCATACTTACTACAAAACTACATGCTAGCCAACTGTTTCAGATCACTTTGCCTCTTTCCTTTAAACATTGCATTTACTGTGTGTAGCGCTTTGTTCTGTTCATTAGTCTGAAGGTTTTTCTGTAATGAAAAGCTCATTATTTGAAGCCCAATTGAAACTGATGCAAAAACTGACCACTGATAAAGGGCTACAGTGGTTACCAACCCTGCTCTTGATAATCTACCTTTGTGCAGACTTTGGCTCCAACCCTATTTGGACACACCTGATCCATCCAATTATTGCGTTGATTAGCTAAATCAGATGTGTTAGATTTGGGTTGGAGGTAAAACCCGGAGAAGCATAGATCTTGAGGGGGAGGTTTGGGCTCAAATTGTACATGGCAACAGATTGGCTTCTAAATACAAATACACCGTAGGTCTACTAGGTAGGGGCTTCTAACAAGGCAGGCGGTAAGTGTAAATCTCTGAAAATGAAGAATGATCATGCAAACTGATCCAACGATTTGTCACCTCCATGCTGTGGAAGGAAATCAGAGCCTCTGTGCATTATTAAAAAGCGAGAGAGCAAAAGAGAAAGAGGCAGGGAAGAGAGAGGTGTCAGTGGCTACTGATGAGGGGTATCAAACACGGATCCTATGGAGGCTCTACAGCTGCATTTAACACCAGCATGTAAGAGGAGACAAATGCCTCATAGGGGAGTTGAGTTTCTCGGACACGACCTGTCCAAACGGGCAGCCTTTTATGAGTTTGTTTCACTTGTTTAATCACAAGCTGGTCACTGCAGGGAGTATATAGTATTATCCTGGCAAGACCTGCAGCTGCATTGTGTAGCACATTGCCTGGGTTGGTGATTGCAGAGGTTAGTCACTCTCGTCTTTAAACATTGATTTCTGGCTATGGCTCACAGAGCTGTCCATACCCACTTGAGTATCCAACTTCGACACTTCAATCCAGCATTGCTCAGAGCCCAATTCAAATCCCATATCTGACAGTGACAAATGAGGTTGTCTGGGTGTGCATCCAGTATTCTTCTGATGACACTTTTCAGTAGATCGTCTCTGGCTAGTGCATTCTTTGTCCATCCAAGCCCATGCCCTCACAGTTCGGATGCGTTCCTATGGCAGGGTAATTATGCTTTGATTCTGCCTGCTCTTCCATAGGATCGATTACCTTTTCCCCCAGCAGTCTGTAAAGAGGCCCCCTACCAGTTCTTTTGAGGGCCATGATCAGGCTGCAGTAGGGCAGAACCAGGATATGTCGATGCCAGCCAGTTGAGGGGGGGGCTGGTCAATAGTCAAACTCCCAGGAGAGCAATCTTCATCTCCTCCATCTTCTCCCCGTCAGCCACCTCATTGATTATGATAATGCAACCGAAGGCCTTGGCTTCAGGTAATTTGCCATACGCTTATAGTGATGGCTTTTTTATCTGCAGCCACCCCCATGCACCAATTCAGCTATCAGCATTTATGGATGCATTTGTCATTCATTTCAAGGATCTTGGGGTCTTTGCTGCTGCAATGACAGAAAACACAAGAAAAGTGGCCTGGCTTTGAAGCATTAGCCGTCCACTCAATGAGAATTGAATAAAGCTCTGACAGAGGAAATTGAAAGTGGCTTTCAGCCTCCCCCCATTTAAGGAGGTTATCTCTTCTTGTTTTTGTTTTTTTTGTGTTCATCAAGCTCTAGGAACAGTCTTCCTATTGAACAAAGAGTCTCTATGCGGATAGTGGGAAAATGAAAAGGTGCTGATGAATCGGTTCATTTTCAGTTGACGTATCACTGGTGCTTTCCTCGCTTTACTGCACTTCATCTTCAGAGGTCTGGGGAGTGTCAATAAAGGTGGATGAGATTACTTCTCTTCAGTCCAGGTTTTCATGTTCTTCTGATGAATGTATTCCAATGCCCCAGCGTTTCACTAACCCTTGCTGTATCAGTTTAGACCCAGACTGCTGTTTGGAGGCTTTTGCTTTCTCATTATCTTGTACTCAGCTGGTCTTAACTCTTCAAGGTCAGGGTTAAAGGTTAACCCCAAAGGCCCTGTTGGTCACTAAGGGGGATCAGAGGTCACATTTAATCTATGACCTGCAAATGTGTAGGTTTTAATATCAGAACACTCTTGCATTGGTCAGGTTTGTGTGTATCAGGTACATGTGATGTTAGACTTTACTCTTTACAGTACTATAAACAGATCTGAATGTGTGTCAGTGATGGTGTACTCTCATCATACTACAACTGAAAAGCAGTGGGATGAATTATTAATAGAGCGCGTAATAATAGGCCATACTTTATGAAGGCCATTAAACCGTACCTGTGGCTTTCAAAGGCTCATTACAATGAAGTGTCCTCTATTGAAGGTGCGATCAAAGCTTGCTCTACTCAGCCTGTCTGCGTTAATGGCTACAGTTCCATTTCACAATTGCAGTTCAGACCTACCGCCTTTTTCAGCACTTTGCATATCGGGCAGCATGTAAAGTAGGGTCTGTGGGACCGTATGCAGATCGCATCGTGTCTCTTTCTTGCTCTTTCTCTGTTTACTCAATTGCCCAGTCATACAAATACATACTCTTTCTCTCTCTCTCTCCTCCAATAAGAGGAAGTGGCTATGGTTGAGCAGTTGCATGCAGGAAGAGAGAGGGGAGGGAGGAGGGGCAGGAGAGAGAGAGAGAGATTGTGTGAGCTCGCAGGCAGATAGCAGACTCGACCACAGATGGTAGAGCGAGGCAGAGAGAGAGAGAGAGAGAGAGAGAGCGAAAGAGGGAGAGACAGCACGCAGGAGTAGAGCGAGTGTGCGGGAGGGAGGTGTAATACGTCAGCTCTTCTCTCGATCTGGCTATGCGAAGCAAGCAGGCAGGCAGGCAGAAGCAGGTTGATTCCGAGCCTTCTCTCCTATTGCTGTAGGTGCAGTTTCCTGCTATCCCTGCTACAGGAGCATTCACTACAACAACTGCATCCTCTGTAGAAGCTTCGGCACTTTGATCTTGTACCACAGCTGATGCACCAGGTATCGTGCTTGTACGACCAAATCTCTTTCGCAAGGCATGTCTTCTTCTTCCTCTTCCTCTTGCCGGTTTCCTCAGCCAATTGACAAATGCTGATCTGAGAAGGTTTTAGAGGGCCTGGCTGAAGACGACGCTTATCTTCGCCTCTTGCCTAAGACCTTGGGTTTGCGACCTGCCAGATACAGGAACTGAGCATATGATACCGGTTTCAGAGCTCGTTCTCGTGTGACCCAAGCTCACGGAACGGCCTGACGAGCAGAAGCGCGCCAGAACAGCTCGGCTTTCTGTATCCCTTCCTTGGCTTTCCGTATCCATTTCTCCTGCATTGACCGGAAGCTCTGGCCCTTCACCTGAGCCGGCGGTCCCCTCTGCCCTCCCCTTCCTCTGCTGCCTGGAGCCTGGAATGGTGTCGGGGGCCCCCGGAGGCCCTGGAGCCGCCCAACCTGGACCCGGCCCCGCAAATGACTGGCAGCAACAGCATGAGCAGTGGCTATTGCAGCCTGGACGAGGAGAGCGATGACTTTACCTTCTTCACAGCCAAGACCTCCTTCTTCCGGCAGTCGCACGGCAAGAAAGGGGCAAAGGTAACGGGGGAAATATCAGCCACTATTCGTGGGAGGGTGGGAACAGGGGACATAGAATGTACACACAGCTCTCACCGAAAAATGAGAAGTGTTACTTCTCAAAAGCATGTGTTTGGCACGGAAAACGAGGTTGTGTACTACTTTCTTGAAGTTTCTTAAGATGCTCCACTTAGATTGACATCGTTGTTTCTTTTCATTGGGTTTTGGTACTCAAAATATTCTCTTCTGAGATGTTTTTTAAAAAAGTCCTCAAACTTCTTATGCTTAGGCGAGGGCTACACAGTAATGCTAAAATACAGAAACACAAATGGCGGATAATGTCAGGTGATGCAAATCATGCATAGCGGAAAGTTTTAACATGGGAGAGAACACTGTTTTGATCAAATGAGAGGTGAACACCAACCTCAGAGAGAGAGTGCAGAGGAGGTTTTTTTCCCCTTCAGTTTTTTCCTTCTTGTTGGTAAAGTATGCTCACTGTCAAAGCAACAGCTTCACAGTTTCTTCCTGTACGTGTGATCAACTTAAACAGTCATCCATTTTTTTTTCAGACTATGAGGTACTTCAAGCCTTCTGTAAACCTCATTCAGATTTTACATTCTGCAAATGGAGAATTTAAGTATTGTTATAGTAAAGGGACATGTTACCGCTGTCTGGCTTGGCCCTGAAGTGGTCCTGTGTGGGAGCTGGGTAAACGGTTTGGGTGGGAAGTGAGAAAACCCACTGCATCTGGGTTTTCTTGTTTAGCAGATAATGACCTTTGTGAAGAAGGTGCTTCTCTACAAGACTGAAATTATGTGTACATACAGCATTAGGTACACCCTTAAAGATAAAAGTTCCTAACTGGTTCTTTACTTGAATATATGGTTCTAGAAAAGACCTTTAATTGTCATAGAGCTTTAACCCTTTTCACAGTAGTCATAAAATGCTGTTTCTGCCTGTTTTGAGGTCCCTCAGTTGATGAAATGCATTTTGATCTAGTTAACTGGATTTTCATCTTCATAGTTGGGCAAACAAGATAATAAGCAAGTCTGTTTTATCTTGGCACAGCAGTCTTTATGGAGAGGTGTGAGTTCTCACCCCTCCTCTTTCACCCCTTATTGCTCACTTGCAACTCAACATAGTCACAAGTTTTCACACCCAGAGCCAACAGCATCCTAGCTAATCTGATGAGAGTTACAGGGGACAAATAGTTCAGTTGATTATATCAATTAAAATATCGATTTCCATTTTCCAGGTCTATTTTCTTTCTGCTGGCCACTAGGGGTCCTGCCAAAAGAGACTAAAAAGGTTCTTTGTGCATCTCATTTAAAGATGGTGCTTTTGACAGGTTCTTTAGGGAACTAAAAGTGGCTCTTCCATGGCTTCACTTGAAAGAACGCTTTTTCGGCACATTTATTTTTAAGAGTGTACTTTTAATTAAAGTCCAGACTAATTTATTTTTCTAATTCACCACAGGAAGATAAATAGCATGCACTCGAGGTGGCTGATATATATCACTTTACAATGCTGCTGTGCTTGCGGCTCATTAACTGTATATCTTGACCTTCGAGACACCTTTTCTCCCATGCAGCACAATGCAGAAAATATACTCCCACCCGTGTGTCTAGTGCAGCGAAGGAAGTGACTGCTGCTCGTTGTAGAAAGGCCAGGCCCTCCCCATGTGAAGGCCGTGGTATTTCGTAAAGCTTGGGTTGTGTTCATAATGACTGCCTATCAAACAATACTCACTTCAAGTCAGATTCAGCCCTTTATTTGTGAAGGGAAACCCAGCTGAGATCAACCATGGGCTTGAAAGACTAATTATTTTCACTTTCTTTCCTTTCTGCATGTAGTATAATTATTAACAATGGCAGGACCTGGCAATACCCAGGAAATGTTAATTAGTGCTACCATTGCCAAGAAAGTAGATAACTGATTATTAATAGGGAATTGTAAGAAAGATGTTTTTTTTGATGGTGGTCTATATTCTTCTAAATTACCAACATCGACAGATTATGAAGAGGAGTAGCATGTTCCAGTGAGTTATGTGTTAATTTTGAATCTGTACTTAGTTGAAACACATTCAATCAGTCAAATTCAGTCAAAGCCTTTTTTATTACTTTTATAGCAATCAAAGCATCCATGACATCA